>NC_142712.1:28239992-28393978 GCF_055471065.1 Atractosteus spatula
AAGGACAATCATTTGCTTAAACTGTATAGTCTTATTTATTTATGAGTGGGTTGCAGCTGTGAGTAGACACTGGGATTTTGGCCTTTTAATTAAAAATTAAAAAGGAGGAGGGATGACTTGGAAATTGAATTCAAAAGAAAAAAGCAGTACCATACAGGAAATATATTCACAGCAGTGGTCTCAGCCAACTTTTAGCCTGTGTAACCTTTTTTGCCTTTTGTAGTACTTGTCTTTTACTTACCATTTTCTTTTTAAGTGGCAAGTGAAAGACATTTATTCTTTACTGCAATACTGTAGTTTGCTTTGAAGATGTAAAAGTAAAAGAATGAACACCAAAGAATCATTTTTTGTTTTTTGGTTATAGAATGATGCTTAGTTTTTTGCACTTTAAGGATTATGACTCAAAATAAAGCCATTTAATTACAAACCTCATTGTTTTTCTTTCCTTCAGGTTGTGACAAACAGGGACACCCAAGAAACATTGCTTTGCATAGCATTTGTGTTTGAAGTCTCAACGAGTGAACATGGGGCTCAATATCATGTCTACCGGCTTGTCAAGGACTAAGAGGTCCTTGTGAGAAGTGGGTGCTGTCCTTGTGCTGCCTGACAAAAAATTTATAAAGCCAAAAAGAAAAAAAATACAGAAAAGTGAAACTTACAAAAAATCTTTTATAGCACGGTGGGTATTTTCTATTACCATAACAAATTTTGTAAAATAGGAATTTATGAAGTTTAAAAAAACAAAACTATGCACTACTTTGTGTAAGGGCAAATTGTTTTTTATATTTAAATGTTTTTTTAATAAGCAGGTTGCATCAGTAATTTTCCTTAAAACATATATATTTTCAGGGATGTTGTTAATCTTTTTTTCTGTGCTAAGGGAAGACGGAATAAGGTGGTATAAGAATTAAAGAATGTGTTGGAGTTTCAAAAGCCTTCCTTACAAATTGGACCTAGTGCCACTCAAGTCAAGAGGCCTGTGGTTAAACAGAACAGGTGCAGAAGTTGAAGAGGCTCAAGTAAAGTGAATGGCCTTCAAAAGAGCATGTAAAGAGGGGATATATATGTTGTTTGCCTTCAGCTTCAGTAGAGAAGGCTCACAAATTTAAGTGTGGAATGGTACGTGGATAGGTGAAGCAGTATAGTAGTACCCTTTTCTAAATATTCTGTGAATGCTCATTTTGGAGCACCTTTCAACACTGATGACTACCTCTTCTCTGCTAAAATTTAGTTTTAGAAAACAAAACAACAGAAATTTGATTAATACAAGTAATTGCCTAGTATTAAGATTCTGGATTTCTGAATGCTCTCATCGGCCACATCATTTAAACAAAGCAGGAGCTGAAGATTATGAGCCTTTGTCAAATTTAACTGAAACACATTAAAGCAAATGGGCTTCTGTACATAGTTCAGCCTTTCCTTTTTGGGAATTGGCTGTAGAAAATTACAAAAGGGTTTTAATTATTGTTTGTTTGCTGTATTTCTTTTTAATAAGTACAATGCAGATTAAATTTGTGCCTAATATTTCTACCTCCTGGTGCATTCTTTTTTCAAAAAGGCTAGAGAGCAGTTTGGAAAGCTAGGATTGGGTAGCATTTGTAACCTCTGACCCAGAGAGTCCCAGCACTTATTGGTTTCATTTAGACTGTAACACAGTTACCATTACCTTGTGTATTTTTTACTTTCAAACATTAAGTTTTTTTTAATTCTATCTTTATAGAAGGGGGTACTGTATATTTCAACCCAGACTAAAGTAAAATATTTTTAAGCTGCCATTACATGGACTTATCAATTTAATATAAAGCTTGTAAGCTGTGGGAGGACATGTTACATAGGAATAGTCTGTGGGTGTCTTTGTATCTTTTATCAAATGCTCAGAAATAGCATAGACAGCACAGAGACAATGGCTTTTGTTTGTTTTTTTGTGTGTGGGAATATCAATGCTTGTACATGAAGAAGCACTGATGTTTATCAATCTTTTTTCAGTTTCTAAGATATATTTATATTTTAGAAAATGACATCATTGAGAAATAGCATTTTAAAGAAGCCCTATATGATGCTATTTCAGTGCAAAAATGTGATATAATGCATAAAAGAGCATTTTGGGCTTCACTTGATCTTTATTTTTTTAAATACATACAACTCTTACAGATTGTTCTGTAGTAGATGCTTCTGTGGAAAATCCTATCTTTAGATTCACAGTGTCAGTCATTTCCAGGTTTTATATGTTGCTTTATTGTAAGTTGGGCTTTTCCTTAAGTCAATTCAAACAACAGAATGTACAACTCAGGAACTGAAAACTCACATCTGGGAAAGTTTCCTGTGTTTGCTTCTGTAAAAATATCTGTACACATTATGTGTGCATTCTGAATGAGAATCTGTGAATTACGTGGTGCCAGGTTCAGTGTCCAGTGTTTGGTAAACCAAAAAAGTAATCTAAATTAAATTTCTGTGTGTAAATTATAGCAGCTCATATTACATTTGGTGCCCTTTGCCTTGACCAAATAGATTTTTTCTTCCTAACAGTGGACAAGTGTGCAATGAAAGCCTACTAAGGCCATGCACACAATAAAAGAAAGAAATGGGATCACAGTTGGCGTCTCTGTAGTACATCTGTATTTAGGTACAAGTAAATGTGCTTTGTAGTGAAGTAAATGAAATACAAAAGGCATCAAACACGACTTAGATTTGCCCAGGCTGTGAGTGTCCTAAAACCACAGTACTTTTCCTTTCCTTAGTTTCTGATGTTGTCAAGTAGCAATATTAATTGTAACTCTTAGCTGCCTGTTTTGGTCTCCGCTGTTGTCACTGTGCTGTATTGTGACTGTTAATTGTTATTTAAGGGGGTGGGTTGTGGGTGTTAGATTGGGGGAAGTGATTAAGGTTACCCTTTTTGAGCAGCAGTTGGTGAGAGAGGGAAACTACATTTCCTGCATGTGTTGCGTAAATAGTGGAGGAAGACCTGAGCAGAGGACTGAAGATCTGATGCTGGAATGATAACGACACTAGTCAATCTGAAGGGCCTGGGAACATAACTGACAATGTCTGTGAAACACAGTTCTTAGGACTTTTATTTTCATGTGCCTACTGATGCAGTGCCTTTCTTGGATGGCTTTTTTGTATTTGATTTTTTTTAGCCTTTTTTGGAGACTTTCAGTGGGAGCTTCTGTATTGACAAGCTAAAGCTTCCTTTGGAAATGGTGTGTGCTGATGTTTTTGATATCAAATGAGGTATGTTTAATGTATTTTAAATGGGGGAGGAGGGGAACTTTTTCTAATGTGGTGATGCAGTCTGGCCTTGGTTCCCAATTGTGCAGTGTATTCTTGTATATTCTGTTGTCTACAATGTGAGGGGTTGTATCATATAATCAGTGTATTATGTATAATCTACCAATAAAAACGCATGGTGCCTCTGGAGCCATTTTCTTCTAGAAACACAGGAAGCATTTGTTAATTGCACATTTATTGCCTTTAGATCAGACTGAGGACATTTTTACACCTACAGCACTCTTTTGAAGGAGTGCTCATGTTTGAGTGGGTGGTGAAGTTGAGTCTTTTTTGCATCTATGCTGTCTAACCCTTTATACTGTATATTCATATGAAAAAAGTGACCTGATTCAGAAGGTGGCCTCTGAAGAGAAGTGAAAATGGAAAACTCAAAAGAAGATTTTATAAATGTTTCATTTATCAATAATAATAGCATGACTGTGGAATCAATTATTAAGTACTTCAAGTGCCTCCATGATTACTCCAGGTTGTAAAACAGAATTTAACATAAGGTAATTATGTACTATTATCTATCCATTTTCTAACCCTTTCTAACAGGGTAGCCATAGTCTATCCTGGCAAGTAAAGGGCACAAGGCAGGATATGCCCTGCATGGGATGCCAGTCCATCCCAGGGCAAATAGACAGACATGCACATATTCACATCTGGCCCAATATCCCCAGAAGCCAATTAACCTACCAGTATATCTTTTGACTGTGGGTGGAATCCAGATCAACCAGAAGAGACCCATGTGTACAAGGTGAGAACATACAGTATAAACTCCAAACAGCATATCAGGTCAGGAATTGAGCCCAGGGCGCAGCGGTGCAAGGCAGCAAAGCTAACAACTGCACCACTGTGCTCCCTAGTAACAGCACAACTACACCCCACACAAATTTATATAATAACACATATGTACAAATCTATGCATTTCAGAGGTCTAAGTCCTGCTGATTCAGAATTCTACCCCTGTAATCAGAAATTCCTCGAAATTTCTGCAAGCTGTCAATGTTCAGTTTACTTAGCCAGAATCTGGTTTGCAAGACTGATCAGAACTAGATCTTCTCATATTACACAATTTTAAAGGAAAGGGAGTATGTTAATGATGTTACTTCTTTCTGTGTTCTCCTATTTTTCTGTCCCTGTGTCGTCTTTCTCTGTATGCTGTTCTATGGCTGTACTAAGGTACTGATGATTGTCAATTAAGTAACCAAAGTCACCAGAAACCCCCTCTTATCATTTAAGATTACTTGCCTCTTAGTCCACCTACAGGAAGGCAGAAACGTCAAACAATACCTATTGTTTTAGGGTTTTTTAGCAAGGCTTTAAGGAGTGCACTGAAGATGTCAGCTGCAAATGTTGTCCATAACAAACTCCATTCATTTTTTTTACTTTGAATGGGTGAAGTAGGGTGTGCAAATAATATTAATTGCAATTTCAAAGTGTGATGAATTCAAGTTTAAAACAACAACTGTGCATGGTTTTGAATATGTCTGCACAGCACTGCATGTATTTGAGAGCAGCATAGTGGCGTAGTAGTTAACATTGCTGTCTCGCAGCACTAGGGGTCTGGGTTAACTTCTGGACTTTGGGTACATTCTACATGGAGTTCTCCCTTCTCCCCAGAGAAAACATGAGTTTTCCCTGGATGAACCAGTTTCTTCCAATAGTCCAAAGACAGGCTTGTACTGTAGGTTAATTGGCTTCTGGGAAAATTAGCCATGGTGTGAGTGTGTGTGCCCTGTTGTGGTCTGGCCTCCCATTCAGGGTGTATCCCAACTTGTACCCAGAGCTTCCCAGGAAAGGCTCTGGGCCACAATGATCATGAATGGGATAAGCAGTTATTGAAAGTGATAATATGATGTACAGTATGTATTTCAGTTGTCCAAAACAGCCATTTTCTTATACATTCAGTGAATCACTGTAACCTTGATTCCAAGTATCTAATGTCTCCACTGCCAGTCCTGGTAATGCATTTCATACATTTATAAAAAATAAAGATGGTATTTACCAATATAACTATAACACGTATAAACTCATTAACTTGTATAAACTATCTAGCTCTATGGCATTACACTGGTACTGTAGCCCAACAAAACATAGCAATCACCTTCAAGTCTCAGGTCACAGACACCCGCTACTGGCACAATCAGTCTCTGCTTAAAGACCTTGCACTCTGCTTGCAGTAAAGCACATGACTCCCCTACCCCCACCATTGAGCCTAAGGTCTGTTCAGAGCATTGGAACAGCGAGACAGCTAGTCTCAATGTGCACAGTAAGAAATTGCAGGATGTCCCTATAATTCTAGGGCTTTGTCTCAACACACCGCTTATCAAAATGGGTGAAGATGAAAAAAGAGAGATCACGCTTAGTGTGTGTGGCCAGGGGTGTGTAATTTTTATTCTGGATGCATGTGTGCTACATCTGAGACCTTTAGGAAATATTGTGTGTGCAATTTTTCTTGCTAAAGGTACAAAAACGCTGTAGTGTGGTGTCACTGCAATTTGCAGTATTATTTTCTTTTATTTTCAATAGTCTTATGCCATTGCATATATGGAATACCTAGATGGATGAGTAAATAACTGGAACAATTCTAGATGTGCATCTGCTACCGCTGTGTTTCATAGTGACCTTGGCAAATAAAACTTCCTCTGCCACATTCATTCACCTCTCCCTCCCTCCTCTGTCTCCCGACGGTCTTTGAGTCCCCTCAAAAGGGGTTTAGCTAAAAAAAACATTTTAAATACTTATGGTTTTCCACACTAGTACTGATGTTCACGCAGCAACTATGGAAGATCCAGCACCTTGATGAGGGAAAACCACATGCCAAAAACTGCTAAAAGTCTTCCAGGTGCCAATATCAACCTGCCTTGATGGGATCAACAACAAAACCATAGGCTCTCACTGCTTACCTCTTCATAAGATAAACCCCACAACCAATAAGCTTTAATACAGCTACCTTGAGCCACTGACTTTCACAGTTGTGTGACTTGTAGCTTTAAAGTCTGTCTTTTTTATTGCCCATAACAAAGCGAAACACTGCGTCTGTATCACCATGAGCCTGTCATGGATTCACTGATGCCCAGTCTTTGGAACAAAGACATTTATTTGAACAAGCCAGCTGTCCTTTCAGCCTTTTGACTGCACCAGGTTGTAATGAATCCAGACAAGCCTGCACACCTGTTCTGGACAATAGATTACCTGAGACTTGGCAACATTCTGCCCTTGTAACTACCTATTCAACACCAGGATACAGTCTGAACAGTATTTGTGATGCTAGATATAGACAACATCTTTTAAAGATTTATGAAACAAACTGCCTCCTCACATGGGAATACTCCCAAGTATACTCCACCAGATCTTTGGCCACCTGTTGCCTAGGTGACATCTGCATGGCAATTATGTGCTTCTCCATGCTCTATGCTACAGACTCCTCCTTTAGGAGGTCTAGGAGCTGCCAGCTCTCTACTTCAGATCATGACTAATGTAGACAACTGCTTGTGATTGTTTGGATCAGGAGGCCATCCAGCCCATTTTGCTAATTTGGTAGCTTAGGAGCTGAGTGAAACTAAAAGTTTGCTCAACCATTTCTTAAAAGTGCAGTGTTGGGCTTCAGCCACATTGCAGGGCCTGTTCCAGGTACTCACTACATAAAAAAACAGGTTTGTAGTTTTACAAACATACAACTTGTTTTAATAAACATTTCCTATTTTGCATCCTAAATTAATTTCCAGTTGTATCCATGTTTTGCTACTCAGTGTGAAGTGCCCAGTCTTACCCCTATCTATTACCTTAAACCCTTACAGTATCTTTCAGATGTATTCACCATTCACAATTCCTCCAAACAAAGTTGCTCTAGGTCCTTCAGATCCTTTAGTAAACTGGCATATTGAATTCAAGGCCAATATAAGGTAAAATATTCAACTCCAAATATTTGATTGAAGCATGAAAATTGAGGTGGCTAAATGAGAACATTTATTTTGTGAACAGTTAAACCTGTTTTGGTTGATTTGCACATGTGCTTTGGATTACTGTCAAGCAAGGATGTCCCTTTTCAGCCAAGTTTGAATTTCTTGCCAGAGGGAACCAGGTGTTTGTGGCCAAAAAACATTACAATTCATGATTCACCCTATCTGAACTAGGGCTTCCATAGATCTGAAACAACAAAAAAACATCACAGAAAGTGGGCAACTTTAACTTCTTTATGTCTTGTCAGGCTCATTCTTGCTGGAATGCTACGGTTTTCTATGGTAGCCAGGCATACAGTACATCCACTCAGTTGCCACTCAGTGCTCATTACCACTCTTTCAACTCTTTCCGTCATGAAACCTGTATCCCCTGTTCGTAATCACACCTCACTCGCCGCAGGTGTAGAAGATTTAAGGGATGCTCTCAAAGTACATGTGGCTCTGGTATAGAGTCTGCTCTCTAGCATGTGGTCTAAATCTTAGCTTTCTAGCTTTGTATTCTTGGCTCAGAGATCTCTTGGATTCTCAAGACCCAACCTTTGTCTCACCCTTGATTCCTGGACCTAGTTATGGTCTTGCTTGGGCAGTTTCTGGACCTTGTCTCTTGCACATTCCATTCTGCTTTTCTACAGTTTCTTCGTGGCTTTGATCCTTGGTAGCTTCTGACCACAGACTACAGGACCATGCCATCTTTGTGTGCACTGCCTGCTCAGACTCCCTGTAAATGTGCTTCCTACTGTTTCCCTGGTTCTCTCAACTGTATCATCCAGGGTGCGGGTTCACCTTATGAAAACAGACTGCTGCTTACACCACCGCAAGCAACAAGATGTAACATGTCTAACATAACATTGATCAGCGTGTTTAAAAAATTCAGTTTTCATGTCATCTGACCATAAGACATGGTATTAATTATCATTCAGCTGCCTGGCAAATTTGATTTGCTTTTTTATGGCTCACTCTCAGAAAAGGCTGTTTCAGAAATATGTTCATAAATGACACATTCATGCTGACAAAGGTGAATGGTAGTTTTTGAACCCTAAAAATGGTGGGTTATTGAAGGATCACCAACAATTGCCTCCAGAATTACTTGCTTTACAACTCTTGCTGGCAAGATAAACTTGTGTCCTCTTCCTGGCAGGTTTGAATAAATATGACTCTTTTGTTTTCTGAAAACCAATCAACTCATTCAGTGTCAATTCACCATGAATTGGCACATTATTATGTAACATTATTTTAGTGTTACAATTTTTGATTGAATAAACACTTTTGTGAGATGTGGTTTATATTAATATGTTTTAGGTGTGAACTTAACCATACTGTATATACTGTATATGTAAACCATAATATAATCTTTTAGTCAGATGTAGTTTGATTTACAATTTACAAAAATACAGCTTTGTCTAATGAATTAACCTTTTTCTTTCCATGCACTTTAAATAACCCAAAAAATGTTTGAAGTTCTCCTGCAACCTTGTTCTTTAATAATAAATTATATATTGGATGATAATTACTGTTAGCACATATTTGTACATATGTGTGACACCCAAAGAAGGCTCCGCAGATGAAATTGTCTTTTCTTCTTTTTTCTTCTTTTTTAGCATTGAATAAACCTTTACTTGTTCTTTTGCAGCCTACGCATGCTGACACAGCTACCTATTTGAATTACTTCAGCCCACTTCTGCTGTGACCCACTATGCCTTCCGCTAAATCTTTTTCTAGATCTCTTCATCATTCCTTCTCCTCCTCCCTGGGCTACTTGCCCACTTCCGTCTCTTCACAGCGATCTGTTCCAAGACCAGGCTTTCTAACCACCTCCTATTCCTTTACAGATGTCATTATAATATAATTCCTAGAAGATTTAGTCTGAAATTTAACACTTTTTCTTTTGACTCTGACACCACCCAGAGTAACACTCTGAGACTTCTACAACAATTTTTCGAGGAAACTAATGCTTTCTGCCATTTTCTCCCTCAAACAACCGATTACTCTTTCTGACACACCTGAAGAAGGCTCCAAAGCCAAAACATTGTGTTTCTTTTCTTCTCTTTTCAGCATGGAATAAACCTTTACTTGTTCCTTTGCAACCTACGCATGCTGACGCAGCTACCTACTCGAACTATTTTAATTGTTTATGCTTTCCTGCAGTGGAGATTGAGTGAATTGCCACATGCCTAATCTTTTAAGGTACAGAGCAGAAAGTTCATCATGTTATTTGATATATCTATCATCCATTAATTTTCTGTCCAATACAGAATCATGGGGTCATGGGGGAGCTGATCCTAACCGGCATGCAATGGGTACATGGCAGGATACACCTTGGATGGGACACCCATCCACACACAAACACACACTCAGACCAGAGACAATTTTCCTAGAAGTCTATTAACCTGCCAGTATGTCTTTGGACTGTTGGAGGAAAACCATGCAAATACAGGGAGAACATTCAAACTCCATGCAGATAGCACTCTAGGTCTGGAATTTAATTCCAGTGCCCAATGCTGTGAGGCAGCAGTAATAATAATAATTGCTTACACTTATATAGCGCTTTTCTGGACACTCCACTCAAAGCACTTTACAGGTAATGGGGACTCCCCTCCACCACCACCAATGTGCAGCATCCACCTGGATGATGCGACGACAGCCATAGTGCGCCAGAACGCTCACCACACATCAGCTATCAGTGGGGAGGAGAGCAGAGTAATGAAGCCAATTCATAGGTGGGTATGATTGGTATGGGCCAATGGGAAATTTGGCCAGGATGCCGGGGTTACACCCCTACTCTTTTCGAGAAACCCCCTGGGATTTTTAATGACCACAGAGAGTCAGGACCTCAGTTTTATGTCTCATCCGAAGGACGGCGCCTGTTTACAGTATAGTGTCCCCATCACTATACTGGGGCATTAGGACCCACATGGACCACAGGGTGAGCATCCCCTGCTGGCCCCACTAACACCTTTTCCAGCAGCAACCTAAGTTTTTCCCAGGAGGTCTCCCATCCAGGTACTGACCAGGCTCACACCTGCTTAGCTTCAGTGGGTTGCCAGTTGTGAGTTGCAGAGTGATATGGCTGCAGGCCAAAAACAGTATTAACCACTGTGCCACCATGCTACTGTATCTCTGTATCCATCATATTCACAAAAGTTTACTTCATCCAGGATTCAGTGATCTAAAAGCATTGTTAAGAGGATAAGAGGGACTTAACATCAACATATGTGTTATGCCCGACATTAACAGATACAAATATAATAAGGGGAAGGTAACACTGGTCCTGAGGTGCTGTGCTTGTTTCTGGTTTTCATTTCATCTCAAACCTGAGTGGTTAAAAGTCAAGTCAGATTAGCTGTTTTCCAAGTCTTAATCAGGTACTAATTGAAAGTTGCAAAGGTGTCTCCATACATGAAGAGGGCTCCACAGCCATAACATGTTTCTTTTCTTCTCTTTTTAGCAAGGAATAAACCTTTAATTGTTCCTTTGCAGCCTACACATGCTGACACAGCTACCTACTTGCCCTAATTGAAAGTTGCCTCTAACCTAGAGGAAATCAATTCTCAAAACCAGAGTTCCCTACCCCTTCTGTAGATGATGCAAGTACTGCAGAACTGGCAAAGTAATAAAAAATAAAGATACATTCAGAATCTTACCATGCTGTTGTGAAACTATACAATGATGCATAGATATTTAGTAAACTTAATATTTTATTCAGAACCTGAATGGTCTAACTGGAGTAACAATTACAGCAGTAAGTGTTTATGGGTTTGCCTCTACCACCTTTTTATACTATCTTGGTGCAACTGTTGCCTGTTTTCTTAGCAGATTTCCTTCAATTAGCATAAGCTATCTCAAGCTGCACGGGGATCAGCAATGTTCAAGTCTTACCACAAATTTACTATTGGATGTAAGTCAGGACTTTAACTAGGTAATTCAAAGATATTCACTTTCTCCTCCTGTTCATCCACTCCAGTATAGCTTTGGTGTTGTGCTCCAGTATAGCTGTTGATCATTGTCCTTGTTGAAAGGTGAGTTTCTGATCTAGTTTTAGTTATAAGATTATCCTGTACGCCATAGATTTTCTACTCAATCTTTACAAGTTTCCATATCCCTTCTGATGGAAAGTAACTAATAAAATAATGATGCCACCACCATATTAGACAGTAGGGATGTGGTTGAATGGATGTGTTGTGTTGGGTGCACCAGACACAATGCTTTGTATTTAGATTAAAGTGTTCCAGTATTGTTTGAACACAAAACATTTTGCCACATGTTGTAAATTATCATTTAAATGCTTTGTTGCAAACTCCATGCAGGAATAAAATAGGTTTACAATTCTGGCTTGCTGGCTAGCTTTGTGAAGTGACCATGATATTGTTCACTTCTGATGTAGGCAATGCCTGGGCCACATGATACACTTTCCTCTTCTCAAAAGGATATTCAGTGTCTTTAACATGTCTCATGACTTGTTTTGAAAGCTCATTTGTCTTCATAGTTGAATGTTTGCTCCTTACAGAGTTTCTACGTGGCCTTACAAAGAAAAGTGTATTTATTCTGAAATCTTGTGAATCACTATTATTCCACAAATAGTGTGATTAGTCAAAGTACTTTTGTGCATCTGAACTAATGTAGATTTGCCATAGCCAAGTGAGTAAATATTTATGAAATCAATATATTTTAGTTTTTTTGTCTTTGCAGTTTTTGGTGACATTTGGCTTTTTCAGAAAATTGTTCAGTTTGAGCTTTGAAGTTTTGATTAAAGATTTTGCTTTGCTTAAAAAGTCATGTATACAGTGGTATACAGCAACCATGCTGTAGAACAGAACTACAGCAGGGTAACAAGCCAAAGCCAAAGCCCACGCGCAGGATTTAGGAGCTCTTTGTGTGTTTCTAGAGCGACTCAGTGGAAGTATGGCTGCAGTTGATGAGAGACAAAACAGGCAGGCTGAATGTTTGAAGGGGAACAGACTGATGAGAAAGTTGTGTGAGAGCTGTCTGGAAAAAAGGCAGGAAGTTTAGCCTGGCTAGTGGCAGCGGAGATGCTGGAGTGGAGGCACCTCGGGGAGATAGCTGAACCAGCTGGAAAAGGGTGGAGATCAGTGGATTATGTCTTCAGAAGGTTGACAGTAGCTTGCAGGAGTATAGGCGAGTCTAGAGCACTGTCTAGTCTAGTCGGACCTCCGATCTATTAAAGAAGGCTGCCTTAAATAGCCAGCTTAATGAGCTAATTGAGAAGAAGATTAGTTGCCTAATTGGAAGGCAGCTGATCTAATAGAGACACATCCCAATCTCATTTGCACAGAGTTAGATGTAAGACATTGGGGTTGCTCCTGGCAATGGCAGAACACAAGCAGCTCCCAACCTACGCATATACTACGGTACTTTCTTTTGTAAATTCAGCAAAACAGAACATTATTGGAAGAAAGTGAATACTGAACAGATTGAAAAATATATTTTCTCTTTAGCAAACTGGACCTTATACTAAAGGAAAGGTATTTGCAGCATTTGAAAGATCGTACATGTCACAATCACAAACCCCTCCTCTTAAGGGCGCTCCAGCCCTTCCTTGTTTGTTATTCATCTCCCGCACCTGCTCCCTGTTCCCCTTTTCAGTTCCCCTTTAAAAGCCAGACACTGACGCTATTCCGGGCTCTGCATTGGTTCCCTTACCAAGCGAGTCTGGGACCTGGATGCGCCTGGCCCCGTTAACGTTTTAGTTCCTGTTCCAGCTCCCGCTCCCCTGCCGGTCCTGACTCGGTTCTGGTTTTAATCGTCTGTCTTGGATGGATCGCCTGGCTTTGGACTTTCGCGCTGTTTTGGATTTCCCTTGTTGACTCATCTCTGGATTGTTTGCCTCGGCCACACCTCCCCTGACCACCAGAACTCCATGGACACGCCCCCCTGTTTTCATTCCCGTCTCCTGCATGCCTTTTTCCCTATGTTTCCTCACTCTACCCCAGATTGTGTCATCTGCATAGGGTCCGGAAAGAATGCCCCCCTGACAGTACAATTTTCAGCATATAACAACATGTTCTCATTACCCAAAGGCCAGTGGGGATGCAGAACAAATGATGCATATGACAAAGCAAATTTTCTTGCCCTTGTTAAGTCAGAGCTACTCCATCGGAAGCTAGAGGAATTAGCCCAGGGCAGCCCATGCTAGGCAGACAGTACAGGACCCTACAAAGAAGACTAGTCTGTGTCTAAAAAAGGTCTAACCTTTTTATTTCAGTAAGGGAATTTAACATGATTTAGCTAAGAAGTTGCCATCACTGCTGGAAAAGAGATGGGCATGCAGTGAAACTGGATGAAAAGTACAAGTGCTCAACCATAACTATTCTACTGGGCTATCACATCCAAACAAAATATGGTATCTTCTGCAGGATCAGATAACATGGGACTGAATCCAAATTTCAAGGATTTTGATATGAGAACTGTGATGTTTCTTTAACCATATGAAGTATTTCTGGATCAGGATCTGTGCAGAACCCACTGAAAACACTAGGTCAAATCATCAGAAATTGTAGTGCAGTTGTTAAACTTTTATAGACGGCTGCAATAAAAAAGTGAACTACAGAGACTATGACATTTAAACAATTAAAACATGCAGTTTTAATAGCTACAAGAGGCAGAAAAGGCATCAGCTGCTATGCAATTGAACCAGTAGTCTACCCAGCAAGTTTAGTTTATTTTAGAATATTTTCTCTTTGGAAGTTAAATAGAAAGGAAGTGGTTCCACTCTGATTTGTCATAACTCCATGGTCTTCTGCACAGTCTTTATAGAAAGTTCTTTTTAAAGTCCTAATTTGCCCATTGAATAGTTTGACTTAATTATGTTTAGTCTTCACAAGACTCAAAGGAGGGGTGATGTAATTATATAAGAAATAACATCAAGGAATAGTTGTGCATGAGACATTGGAAAAAGAATAATATGGTCTCCTTTTTGTATGGAATTAATGTTACTGTAAATAGTCTGTAGTAATTAAAAGAAACTTTTACTCATTTTGCCTTTATCCTCTATTTCAAGCCTTGGAGACCTTAATTAAAGAGAGGAGGATGACATAAGGACAAACAAAAATACACCAACCCTGACAGAGTTAACTGGTAATTATTGTATACTTAAAGTCAATATACTGTGACTCCCTAAACTTCCTACCCTACACCCACTTTTGTCACTCCGTGATATTTCCTAATTAATATCAATGAAAGATTCTGGACTAGTTACTAAAGTAGTCAAGTTTGCGTACAATGCCAAAACAGGAGGATTAGCAGTCGATGTATGATGTGGTGGAAATGACTCTTCGGGCAAAGGACTCTGGAAGATCTTCACCTTTTTATTGCAGTTGTTGCAGAGACACCTTATTGGTGTTCAGTTCCCCAAGCTTCAATTGAAGCAATTACCAAGCTTCAACTCTGAAAGTTTAATGGTGTATTTTTGCTGGCTTATACTTTATACAGTATATTAGTTGTTTACTTTAATTTCTACTAAAGTAACATTTCTCTGACAATACATGACATTACAATACAGAAAGAAAAAAAAACAGAAGAAAACGGAGGAGAGGAGCAAAAAACCTCCTCTGTAAGGGGAAAAAAACCTCTAGGGGTCCAAGGTCAACTGGCTGCCCAACCCCTCTGGCCATACTAACATTATACAATTCTAAAAAAGTACTAAATGTGGAGTATTAAGTCTTCCATCATGTCCTTCTGTGTGCCAGTATTCCATGCAGATGTACTGTGTGCCAGTACTGCCCTGTCTCCATTGGCTTCCTATTAGGTACAGGGCAGACTTCAAAATCCTTCTACTTACTTATAAGGCTCTCAGAGGTCAGGCACCTGTGTATCTAACGGAACTTATTAATGTATACAATCAACGTCACCCCCTTAGATCACAGAATGCAGGTCTTCTTCATATTCCATGCATTATTAAAAAAACAGTTGACAGTAAAGCCTTTAGTTACAGGGCCTCTAGCTTACGGAACAGTCTCCCACCCCATGTTTGGGATGCCGAGTCAATCTCAGTATTCAAATCCAGACTGAAAACCTATTACTTCAGCCTAGCCTACTCACACCTTACATCATAGCCTGCTGTAACCATTGCTGCTGGTGCTGCTGTACATGCCATTGGGTGTCTCTGTGTTGGCCCATCAGGTATATATATCTGTTTTGACCAAACTATCCTATTCTCCTCCCCACATGTCCGGATGGAACCCGGGCTGGGCACCATCTGAGTTTGATGCTGCATCACTGCCATGGATCCAAGAAGGACATCGTGGATATTATAGGCCCCGCCAGTACTTCGAGGGAATCTTTAACTAGTTGAGTGGGGAAAGCTATCCTTTAGGAGGATTTTGCTGGTCTACAGAGATCCGCATGGAGTACTGACATACACAAGACATGATGGATGGATTATTACCCTTATTCATTTATTCCTTTTTTTAGTTGTATAATGTTAGCATGCCCAAAGGGGTTGGGCAGCCAGTTGACCTTGAATTGAATTGAATTGAATTGTTAATGCAGTTTCAGTGCTGTGGCCTTGGTGGAAACCAGACTGGAATTTCTCAAGTATATTCTTTGAATTCAGATAAGACTGAAGTAGGGCTGCAACTATTCTCTCAAGAATTTTAGATAAAAATGGAACATTTGAGATAGGTCTATAGTTGTTAAGAACTTGTGGATCCAAATTTGGTTTCTTAAGCAATGGTCTAACAACCACTACCTTAAATTGTTCAGGTACAACGCCTGATGCAAGGGATGTGTTCATCATACTAATTATAGGCCCCGCCAGTACTTCGAGAGAATCTTTAACTAGTTGGGTGGGGATAGGATCTAGTGGACAGGTGGTTGATTTTGTCGTAATAATTAATTTCTTTAGTTCATGTTCATTACCTAATTGAAAAACACTGAAAAGGTGCACACATTGTTTTTTTACTAGACTTCTTTGTGGCCTATTTGATTGTATTTGAAGTCTGATGTTGTTAATTTTATTGTTAAAGAAGTCCATGAAAATGTCATTACTAAAGTTAACTGGTACTGTTGAATCGGCCTTATTTGTTAGATTAACTGTTCTCCTAAATAGGTAGCGAGGGTTATTTTTATTGCTTTCTATAAGTTCAGAGTAGTAGGCTAAACGAGCTCTATATATAGCTTTCTTATATTGTTGCAGGCTATCAGTCCATATTAACATACATTGGAATACTTGCAAACCCATAGACCTCCATTTGTGCTCTAGTTCGTGGCACTCCTATTTAAGAGATTGTGTGTGATCATTAAACCATGGAGAGTGTCTAATGGTTTTGACTACCTTAGTCTTTAACAGGCCTATTTCATCGAGCGCCTGTCTGACCACTGTATTATAGTTGTGTGTGATTTCGTCAACATTAGTTAGCATTATTCATTGCGTTCATAAAATTCTAAAGACATGCCCCTACTGATGTGCCATGTCGTAATAATCTCCTTGGCAACTACAGAGGGAAGCTGAATCTCAAAAGTAATTAAAAAGTGGTCAGAAAAAGAGTTATCCATGGGATGGACTACTATATGATGAATATCAGCTCTATGAGTGATAATTAAGTCTAGTGTATGATTGTACACAGGTGTTGGTCCTGTAATATGCTAACTACAACCTACAGAGTCAAGCAGGGACAAGAAGTTTTTACTGAAAGAATCTGTCTTGAACATATGTCGGTGTGTATGTTAAAGTCGCCTAATATTACAGCTTAATTTAAATTAATAACTAAGTCAGAGAGCAGTTAACCAAATTCAGCTAGAAACGATTTACATGGTCCTGGGGGTCTGTATACTTAAAGAACATATGTGGATGATTCTGATGCTATTTTAAGAAGCATTGCCTCAAATGTGTTTAAGTCATTTATAGTTTTTAATTCAATTTTTAGAGACTCGCTGAAGATGGCTGCTAGACCAGCTCCACGTCTTGAGGCTTTCTGTAAAAAAGTATAGCCATTAGGTGAGGCTGCACCTAAATAGATGAAGCCTATTTACCGCCTACATTTCCCAAAACGATTTGTTACAAGGAGCCTGTGGTACAGGGAATTCTGGATATTGAAGTGTAAGCAATACAGCTTCCAATGTGAATGATACTGCAAGTCCCAACATGCTGAGCGCGACAGTTTTAATGAGAACTGTTTCGGTTTATACAGTAGTACAAGCTGTTCAGCAGGTTAAATGGGAAAACCGGCCTTTGTAGAAAGAGGAAACGGAATGGAATAGTCCTATAAAGACGAAAATACAGCCATCAAACGGCTGTTAGTGGCATCTGAATTCAACTGACATCGTCTGATTCTGAGAAGTCCTACGGTAAACGCGTTTAAAGAAGTTGTTCGGACTCTTTGCGGTGTATAATTTATTGTAGATATGAGGTTGTCCCAAAGTGGCAGACTTCGCAGACAAGCTAATTAAAATCCGGTATTGCTCCCCGATTGTAACGGTGATGTACTTCCGTACTGCAAATCTGTAGCTATCTCTGTATAGTTTCATAACATTTAATGTACATTTTACTTGCGGTTTTTGTTTTAGTACACTTATGCAACGCGGATGTTAAAGTAAACTTAAATGTTTGTATCTAGCAATGCAGGTGATGTTGTGTAAAAAGCTACGGTAACTACGTAAAGATAATAATATTGCAGAAATCTCATGTATTTTTAAAAGCACCAGAATTCAGACTGGTGGGAACAGATCCAATCTTTCTCTTGACAAGTTTTTGTCTTTAGACATAAGCTTTGTAAACAAAATAATTTCGCATATATTTTATAATTAATCATTATAATACAAATGACATGAAGGACACCTTTGAAAAACTTTGCTTATATATCCAAGAAAGGTAGTTGCTTAAGTATTCGCATATTGAAGATAGTTGAAAGGTCTGTAGCGTCCTAGAAAGAAAACAATGGTTTGCCATTGTTAGGATTCACAATACCCATCTCACTCGACAGTATGTTTTCCATATCCAAGGCGTTAATCATAAAGTGATTTTTTTAAAAAGTGTTATTATTTCTTAGTTTTCTTGCTGATGTAATCGTTGATGTACCTGACCCTCAATTAATTTCACGGTTAAAGCAGTCCCAGTGCTTCTAATATATTTACGAGAGAATTAAGTACCTGAACACTAAGAAAAGCCCCTGACTGTGTTAGGCAGGATCTCAGTTCTTTTGGATGGTATTTTAGAATAACCCTGATCCGTTGACGTGAATGAAGAAGCTTCATATTTTAAGGTGTTTTTTTTTTGTCACAACCGTGATCATCATGTACGGATTTTAGTTTTTCCTGATACTGGAATCGGTATAACTGGAGAGAACAATTCTTTTGATGATTAAATTATGTTTTCAGATTTAAGGTTTCCAACTTTTGCCCAACAGCAATGCATTATGTGCAGTGTATCATCTAAGCCTGTCTTTTTACCTCTTTAATTGCAGTTTTCAAACATCATAGTAGCCTTTGTATTTTATTTCCTCTTCAAACTCTACATGGGCCAGCTGTCTATCTTGCCCTTACTTATATCCAGTGTTGGAAACCTTGCG
This sequence comes from Atractosteus spatula, assembly GCF_055471065.1. Classification (NCBI taxonomy): domain Eukaryota; kingdom Metazoa; phylum Chordata; class Actinopteri; order Semionotiformes; family Lepisosteidae; genus Atractosteus; species Atractosteus spatula. Next base: position 28,258,750 of record NC_142712.1, read on the forward strand.
AAACAATTTTTCTTATTCCTAGAGAGGGGTTTTATGGTTTATAATTAAGGAGGAGTGAAGTATGTGAACTGTTTTATACAGTATATTCTCCCATTTCTCGCGCACCCAGAGATATCTGGTTTAAGAATAATATGTGATTTAGTGAATACATATGCTTGTGGAGTTTTTAAACTTTGTTTGCATTTTAGTTTTACTGGTGGAAAAGCAAGTGAATTATAATTACTGCATTGTGTTAAAAATGTGCATTCTGTTGGTTTGATTATACTTGCTTGGTCACTGCCCAGCTTAAATGACAGTGTAACCAGCTTTACTCATTAGCCAAAATTTTAGGAACCCACTGCATAACGTTGGACCTCTGTGAGCAGTAAGCTTTATCTAGCACTGCAGGTGTTCTGCAAGGTTTTGAAATATTTATAGCCCAATCCCATCACATTCTTCTTGCTGGATCACCTGTGTGGAATTGAACAGCAAATTCTACCTGTTTTACTGGTTTTTGGAAGGATTGGCACCTGGGAGCTGTTCTAGACAGGGAAATCATTATTCTGCTCCTCAAGGCAGTGGGACATTGCCTACCACTGGCAGTCTTTTGCTTTGACTGGGGGTTACTAATGGTCTGGCCTTGAGGAACCATTCATATCTGAATTTTGAGCTATTTTGCTGCAAGAAGTTTTTTTTCCCCTTTGGCTCTATTTTCTTATTTATAGTGACACAAAAATGTATTGTTTTAATTGAGAGATCTATAATCCTCACCTGTTAATTAAAATGTTTGGAATATCTGAAGGCAAAATCCCATGTGCCATTATTCATTTTTAGTCTTCTGACTGTAAAAGCAGCTATAGGTACAGCTGAAACATTGATCGAATGCCGTGTGATTTGAAGCTTACTAGCTGACTATTTTGTCTTTTCAGCGGCTCACATGGAATGTGCTTTACAGAGACTGTGCAATTATTCAAAGTAGTTGCAAAAAATGTTGAAAAGACAGTTGACGTTAAGTGTGTGTGAATGTAGAATTCTGAAGCAGTTCTGAAATGTGAAAATGATGGTATTTATATTTACATGAACAGCAAGGTCTGGGAAGGTGGTATGGAAGTATTTTCTGTACACCCCATTAGTAATGGTTATGATTTAAATATTTTTGTAGTTGTATACATTCCAGGACTTTCTGGATACTGTTTCAATATCAGGAATCCTTAATTATATTTACATTGATTTTTTTTTGGCCTAGAGCAGCGTTTCCCAGTCCCTGTCCTGGCGACAAACGCACCTGTTGGTTTTTGTTCCAACTGAGCCCTCACTTACACAATCAAACTCTAAATCTAAATCTCCTTATTAACTATTTGTTCCCAGCTCTCAAATGTGTGAAACAAAAAGTGAAATAAAACTTTGTGACTAGAAACAAAATATAAATATTAAATTGAGGCAACTTCTTAGATGAAATAAAGCTTCAATTATCGATTTAAGATGGATTGGAATGTAGACCAGCAGGTGTGTGGGTCACCAGGACCAGGGAATTACTGTCCTAAAGCATACCAATCTGCTTTATCTGTGAGGGGGCCACTGAAGTGTAGCACCTACCTACACCACCTACCCTCCGTGAAGAATTTGTTCTGCACCAGCCTCCCCACTACTTCATGGTTCTTAAGAATAAGCAGTTTTATCTTTAAATGCAGTTAAATTATGCATTTAGTTTGGAAGTTTGGCCAGCAGCCATATCACCCTGCAACTCACAACTGGCAACCCACTGATGCTAAGCAGGTGTGAGCCTGGTCAGTACCTGGATGGAGACCTCCTGGGGAAAAACTAAGGTTGCTGCTGAAAGAGGTGTTAGTGGGGCCAGCAGGGGGCATTCACCCTGCGGTCCATGTGGGTCCTAATGCCCCAGTATAGTGATGGGGACACTATACTGTAAACAGGTGCCGTCCTTTGGATGAGACGTAAAACCGAGGTCCTGACTCTCTGTGGTCATTAAAAATCTCAGGGCGTTTCTAGAAAAGAGTAGGGGTGTAACCTCGGCCTCCTGGCCAAATTTCCCATTGGCCCTTACCAATCATGGCCTCCTAATAATCCCCCTCTATGAATTGGCTACATTACTCTGCTCTCCTCCCCACTGATAGTTGATGTGTGGTGAGCGTTCTGGCGCACTATGGCTGCCGTCGCATCATTCAGGTGGATGCTGCACATTGGTGGTGGTGGAGGGGAGTCCCCATTACCTGTAAAGAGCTTTGAGTGGAGTGTCCAGAAAAGCGCTATATAAGTGTAAGCAATTATTATTATTATTATTATTATTTAATGAAAGTGGCTGTGTTTCTTATTCTTTCTTGGTAGACTGTGCCCCCATTGAGCTGTGTCAACAGTCTGAAGCGGAAGGGCTGGCCTGGCACTTTGACACCACAGTCACATCTTTTCATGCTTTCAGTGCCACATTGCCTGTCCTGTTGCCATGTCATCGACTGGACCAACTCTTAGACTACGCGTATTCTCCCTCAACTGCTGGTACGATCAGATTTCTTTTGAATATGTATTTAATGCATATTATACTTCCAATGTTATTATAACTGTTTGGTAACCTAAGTAGCCACTTAACTCAGTCAAGTTTCTGCATTGCTGAATATGTAATTTCTGGTCCAGTTTTGGCACAGCCAGTGGTTTCAGTACTTGGATCAAGTATCTCTTCAGTCTAGACCAGAGATATCAAATTCAGTTCCTAAAGGGGCCTAGTGCCTTCTGTTTCTTGTTCTAATCACATTCTCAGTTATGTAATTAGTCTAAATATTTAATAAGCTGCATAATTGTAACACTTTTTACCAAGCTCCAAAGCTATGTACTGTATAGTTAAATGTACCTTTAATTAAATGAACTTCTTGTGAAGTTCAACTGTAAAAGACCTTAACAAAAGTCCTATATATGTCTAATTAAGTTAGTTGTTTAATTGATTACTGAGGTTGGAGTCAAAACTAGTACAGACAAGGCCATCCCAGAAATGGGTTTGAGATCACTGGTCTAGATTTGCTACAGAGAACAAGAGCAAACAAAAAAAACTATTTCTAGTAATACAATATTTTGGATTTGTATTAGTGATACTGATTTAATTCAGTTTGTTTTCTTCTGTTATCCTGTTGGATTGGAGTGGCATTAGTTCAGTATTTCTTTTTGCTTTCTATGGAAGCCCGTTTCCGCCAGGGAGTAAAAAACAAACGCGCTATGGTATCTCAGAATTGCGACTTAGCAACTCAGAATTGCGACTTAGTATCTCACAATTGCGACTTAGTAACTCAGAATTCTGACTTTATATCTCACATTTGTGACTTCGAAATAGCCCATATTTCATTGTCTGTCCTTTTGTTATTGTAACGGATTCGGGTTCTAGGGCTTGTGCCCTCGCCGCTACCACCCTAGTTCGTGCCTCACTGCATTGGCTCGAACCCAGGTCTTGCCAGCTGAGCTAAAGAACACTTTCTTTAACCCCGGCGGCCAGCATCCCTGTTATGCGCAGGGGAGGGTGGTGCCGTCACCACACTGCAACCAGATCGTACAACTTGTATGTCGGCCATTCCGTTACACTATTTTCATGAATTGTACAGGATCATAGGATCTATAAGCCTGAAGACTTGTCTTGTACAGTGCCCTGATAAAAATCAAATTAATTACACCAATTTTTATAGAATCCCATTTCCGCCAGCGAGGCTTCCATAGTACCCGGATGGAATAGTGCACGGTGGGCTTTTTAAAAATAGTTTTTATTTACGGAGACAGAATATAAAATAAGATACAGAAATAGGCACTTCACATCCAGAGGAATTCACAATTATAAAAGCTGAAACATACTTTTTATGTATTTCCATTGTATGTCCTTTTTTACTTAAAAAAGAAGGTCTTCTTTAGCTCAGATGGCAAGACCTGGGTTCGAGCCAATGCAGTGAGGCACGAACTAGGGTGGGAGCGGCGAGGGCACAAGCCCTAGAACCCGAATCCGTTACAATAACAAAAGGACAGACAATGAAATATGGGCTATTTCGAAGTAGCAAATGTAAGATATAAAGTCGGAATTCTGAGTTGCTGAGTCGAAATTCTGAGTTACTGAGTCGGAATTCTGAGATACCATAGCGCGTTTTTTTTTTTTACTCCCTGGCGGAAACGGGCTTCCATAGCTTTCAGAATAGATTAAAGACAACTTCTTAAAAAAAGGATTTTTAGTAAGTCAAAACAGTATTTAAAACTCTTAAAAACTTTTCTTACATTAACTTCCCTACTTTATGGCATATGAGGTAGTTTCAGATTCCATTCACCATGCTGACAATCATGTGGATAAATACTGTAAGATGAAAACCATAATCAGAAGATGAAGATAGTGTACTTCTCATTGTGTGTTTAAATCACATTGTTTGTGGACAGCCTTTCTTAACGTGCTCAGTCAGCACCATTCAAGTGAAGCTATTGCTGTTAATTGCTAGACCATATTTTATGAGTCATCCCACTTCAATCCAGCTTCCTCAAGTTCAGGGAAGTGGTTAGTACATTGTTGTGTGAATAAATCTGTCACATGAGATGATTTATGATAAAATGTGAAATGTACAATAAGGTGAAATTAAAGAATACCTGCTTACTTGTAAGTCCATTGTAATCATATTACTTTTTTCTACAGTGCTGTGAAATCTTTGCATATACTGTTATTTTCAAAAGGTGTGCAAGCCTTGCCTACAGTTAACTCCATTCCAAATTCCTCTACAATACTGTGTAACTTTTGCATTCAATCCCTGTTCTCTTTGCTAAACCCAAGAGTGCTGCTTGTGTCCTCTTTTCTCCTGCTTTGCAGTGCGGTTCTTCTTTCTCATTTACTAGCAATTGAAGTTTCTCGACATCTAGCAGTTACTGATTGATACTCGTGGATATTTTACATGCTGCAGATAATAGTGAGAAATTCTTCACCCTGTGTAATTAATTATATCCTTGCCATCCTGCCCTCATTATGTGAGATCTCTACGGATAATCAAAGGGTTATTCATGACGACATACGGATAAAGCTCAGCTGTCTTTGTTTGTCTTCCAGGGGTGTCCGTTACCTCAGCCGGCACTGCTCAGCACGCTATGAAATGATAGGGGAGTTACTGAATAAGGAGGAGTATGACATTGCATTGCTGCAGGAGGTGGGTAGGAGGAAGAAGCCCCTTGACTTGTTTACATGGTTAGAATTTGTCGAAGGTGAGACAGCTCTCTAAAAGCTTGCACCATCCATACCTCACTTGCAGCTGTCACCACCTGCTGCAGACTTGTGACTGCGCTTTGCAAACTGACTGGGCAGCTTTTGTAATTGGTTGCCATTTACATATTGCTTTATAAAGAAATAACTTTTGACAGAAGTGTGAAATGCGCCAGAATTGCGCAAATTATATTTTCGTCCCAAGAGCTACAAGCTTTGCCATTCTTATTTGTATTGTTTCATGTTACAGTGAATGTTATACATATACGCTTTCAGTAGTTACTAAAATATTTATATAAAGAAGCTTCTTTCTAACAGGATCTGTTAATCAGCTGCAGTTTATTGTACCTTTGTCAGTTTAAAAGTGTGGTATTAAGTTAAAACAGACTTGTATTAAAGTGAATCTCTTGATGGAAGAGAAGGGGATGATTTAAGGATAATCCCACAGCAATAAATTAATAAAACATTACTGTTAATATGTCAGGGTTATTTAGTAAATGACTAAGTTGGAAATGCTCACTTATTACAAAGTTAAAGTGTAGGTTCAGCCATATTTAAATCTCAGTAAATGCACTGTGAAATGCCTGGATATCCAAAACGGAAGCTGATAAAAATAAATGACATTAGTTCTGCTTTTCCAATCCTAGCTTCTGCTTTCTTATTTATTCAGTCACCATTTCATGTGCATATTCAACATTTTTTTTTTATCATTTGTGCTTTGACCATCCATACACAGCACATCAGCGTGTAGCCATCATATAATATTGATAATCTGTACAGAAATTATGCCTTATTATTAATTTCTGCTTTCTGTACATACATTGTTGGAGTACAGTATTGCGATTCTGTGAAAAGCTAAACTTATGTCAGTTATGTCGTCTTCTCAGTTATGATGATGCATTTCGGATCTGGTTTAAGTTTTGAGATTACTGAAATTTATAAGGGAATAAACATTGTAGGAAGCCATTTTTAGTAAAGCTAAAAAGTTCCCCTTCTCTTCCTTTATGTATTTTGAAAATGTCTAATACATTAGTCTTTATTGAGTGATATATTGATTTTTTTGTTGTGCACCTAGCTCAACAATATGAATTATAAAGGCAGAGGAACAGAAATTATCTGAGGATGTAAATTTTATAGCACCTTATAGCTGCTCTCTCTGTATGATTTACTGAGTGTAAATCAATATCAGCATTTAGTCTATCTAGGATCTTTTTGTATAAGTGTACTAGTAATTATAATCTTATGTAGAATTTTATTATTGAAGAATGAGAACAAAGGCTAACTTTTGCCAACTCCCTTTTCAGTATCTGAATGGTACCATGTGTTTAAACAGGAGAATGTTCTAAACCCACTAGAGATGGATTGTGTATTTAGATGTTAAGAACTTTTAACTTGGAATTTCTCTGTTTTCTTAGGTGTGGAGTGAGAAAGACTATATGTTCCTGAAAAAGAAACTAACATGTAGCAATCCCCACTCCCATTACTTCAAAAGGTGAATGAAAGCTTTCCCACTTACACCAGCACTGTTTACTTTATTTTTTAACCTTTCTTCTTCACCTGTTTTTGTTGTCTTTACACAAAACGGTCATTTAAATGATACAACATATTGGTTCTTCTTAAAGTCTGCATTCCGGAGCACTGTAATTCTCCACTTGTATGTACACCTCATACCTGTATTATAGTGAAGTCTGATATTTTTTGACAGAAGTGTTACCAGCTACAAGCCTGATCTTGTCAATCTTAGAAGTTGGGCAACACTTAGTCTAGTTAGTATTGGGATGGGAGAACTCTATGAAAGACCAGGTTGCTACAGGAAGTGGCATTAATGGACCAGTTGGTGGTCTCTACCCTCTTGGACAGAATTTCCAAAAAAGGAGACCATCCATTGGAAAAGCCATTAAACCTGGTCCCGAGTACAGTCACTAGTACAGCCAGCAGCCATATCACCCTGCAACTCACAACTGGCAGCCCACTGAAGCTAAGCAGGTGTGTTCCTGGTCAGTACCTGGATGGGAGACCTCCTGGGGACACTATACTGTAAACAGGCGCCGTCCTTCGGATGAGACGTAAAACCGAGGTTTTGACTCTATGTGGTCATTAAAAATCCCAGGGTGTTCCTCGAAAAGATAAGGGGTGTAACCCTGGCGTCCTGGCCAAATTTCCCATTGGCCCTTACCAATCATGGCCTCCTAATAATCCCCCTCTATGAATTGGCTTCATTACTCTGCTCTCCTCCCCACTGTTTGCTGATGTGTGGTGAGCGTTCTGGCGCACTATGGCTGCTGTCGCATCATCCAGATGGATGCTGCACATTGGTGGTGCTGGAGAGGAGTCCCCATTACCTCTAAAGCGCTTTGAGTGGAGTGTCCAGAAAAGCACTATATAAGTGTAAGCTATTATTATTATTATTATTATTACTACTAGGGCATTGTCCATAAAATTAGAGGTCTTATCCCTGATATCCTGGAGGGTAGCCCTTGCACTGGGCTACCCAAAGCTCCTTCTTAATTCAATAAGAACACTATAATTCAATACTTTAAATAAGTAATCTGCTACAACGTCCACATTGACAAATACACACCTCTAGACTGTAACTACAGTAGCAGTAACTACAGTAAATAACCTGGAGTTGTTCAGTTCTGAGTGTTTTTCAGTCAATTGTATTGTGCATCACCACAGATGCAATAGAAAGCCGCAGTTGCAGTGTATGTCCACTAGATGTACCCGTTATCTAATCGGTGATTATGAAATTCAGAATTACAGCCCAGGCTTTATTTTTAAATATGTTTATTGAATTTTTACAACTGAAAAAGTTGATTTCGAATTTCTTACTTTCTGAATATTAGGTTTTGTATTGCTTTTCATTGATAGTGGTTGTTTCAGCTAAGTCTAATTTTCTCTGCTTGCTCTAGAAAGCTTTGTGTGATTAGTATGCTTTGTGCTCGCACAAATTTCTCAATTTCCAGTCCTCTTAATTTGCATGTTTCTGGTTTTACTTGCCTTAAAATATATGTGTACCACTTCTTATTTTAGGAGATATAAGTTCTCAATTTAACACGCTTGAGTGCGGCCAGTAACAGGCTCTTGATGAAGGTACACTGTCTATCTCCTGCTACGCCCCAGGATTAAAATTGCTTTGCTTGGGTGACATATATGCTGCTGGACGGTCTTTGTCCCAGTGTCCTTCCAGCCGCCAACTGTCCCCATTTCCACAGTTCACACTTATTAAATCTATAAAATATATTTGTCTTAGTTTGTACATTGTTCATATGGTGTAAAATCAATAAAAACCCCAAAGAAAGTAAGCTACAGTTGACTTAAAATCAAAGCTCACTGCAAAGAATTTGTAAATAAAACATAATTCAACTTATTTTTTTAACAATGACAATTGTCAACCATTTCATTCAAACAATTAAAATTATTATTAATAATTATGCAATTAATCAGCTAAAAATGCTTTAAAAACTTTAAGTGGTTTTTAAAAGGCTCTCTGAGTAAGATGGCTAAAGATAGCTGTGCAGTCTAAATGCACCTTTGGGCAGACAACTCCACCCATTTTACATGAAATTGCTAAAAATGAACAAACATTCGTTGTAAAATAGCTATATACATTTTATATGAATAAATGTGTATAGACTGTGTATGCAGTACACTACACCTGCAATTGTAACTACTGATGTTTTCTATGGAAATTGTAAATGGCTTACTTCACTTGATTAATTTAGGTGGTTTGAAAATGCATGGAAACATTTTAAAATTTATTTGTGAAAACTTTAATTTGTTAATTAACTGAAGTTAAATCTTTGTCAAAGCAGATGCTACCAGAATCTGTTAGACTACAGGAAACAAAGGGCTAAGTGGTCTTTTTTCATTCCATACTGTTATTATGCTGTTAGACCTATACATTTGAGGATCACACGGTGCAGGTTACAGTTTGGAGGGAGGGTCTTACGGGGAAAAAATTAGGCCTAACAGCCATGTGGGTTCTTTACTTTTTGAGATGTCTGTAAGAAGATACTTTCAACACAATATGTTGAGTTCATTACACTTTAGAACTGCTGTGACTGAACAAGGCTCAGCATGCTTGTCATAGCAAGGGTGCACCTTGGTTATTTTGAGAAACTAGAAGTAACTGGAGCCTGTGCAAGCCAAGGATTATTTATCCATGTCCAAAGCCTTCCTCATGGAGGAAAAACCCACTACAAATCCTACAGGAAGATAACAGGGGCTTTTTAATATTTTAAATACCTTCATCCAAATGTGTACAGAGACATTGTGTACCAGTGTTAAATTGAGGATTTAATGTTGCATATGCTGTTGATTGACTGCAATCTATTGTTTCCAAAGCACATTATTGGTTCTCAGGGGTGAGTACCATTGAGTCATTAAGTAATGATTAAAAAGATCATTAAAAGACATTGTTCTAGTCTCACTACAACTTTTTCTACTCACCCAACATTCCCATAAATACACAAGTAATAGATTTATTCCATTCTGAAAAGAGAAGAAAGAAAACAGGGCTCCACGGCCGAAACATTGTGTTTTCTTTCTTCTCTTTTCAGCATGGAATAAACCTATTACTTGTTCCTTTGCAGACTACGCATGCTGATGCAGCTACCCACCTGAAAAAATTCCCATAAATACTGTATAAATATTAAATACAGCATATTTGTTTCCGAATAATTCAAAGCTTAATAAAGCAGGGCTAACAATATTCAGCGAGGTCATAAAAAAGGTTCTATTCTCTTTTTAAAAAATCACTAATTATTAGTGTAAATCTATATACAGAATAGGAAACTTAATGAGTAACTCGAATGCAATTTTATGACTTAATTTTACTCACCCCTAAGAACCAATAATTTGCATTGGAAACATTAGATTTATGTAAAAAAAGTTTCCTCAGAGTCCATTTCAGTCTCAGACATACTGCTACTAATAGTGACAGCTGTTACTGAAGTATTATGGTTTTTAGGGTACCATATACATATTCTGTAAGTGGCTGACTAGCCATAAGTCATGTGAAATATTATAGCATATACAACATACTCTAGAAGAGCCATCATGTTTTTTTAACCTAATACTGCTGAATCCGGAAAGTGTTTAAAAGCAGTGTTACTTTATCTCGGGTTAAAAAAAAACCAGTTTGCTTCATGTACAGTGGAAGGCCACAGTTTTAGTGTCAGAGTAAAGCAAGGTGAAGAGGAGACCAAACTGAAAGTGGGATTCAATGTCATTGACAGGCTGGGTATAAATAGTAAAGATTCCCAGGCTCCTCTTATCTAGCAGCCTGCTCCCCTATTAATTGCAGGGCTGTCAAAGAGGCCTGCCCACTTTCCCAGCTGTGCCAGTCAGAAGCCCAGAATAATTACAACCACATACATATGCCACAGATGGTACTAATCACATGTGCCATAGGTAGGACCTAGAGTTTATCCTACCCACATGACCTTTAGTGCTCCTAATCTGTAATTTAGGCGTTAGGTTTAGACGTTAGGCAGTTTAATCTCAGAAATTGTTAGGTAAATAGCACAGGATCTGTGATACAGTGCAGTACTAAATGTACTGTATGTTGATATCAATTAATTAATTTACGTAAGTAAAGAAACATATGAACATACACATACAAATTACATCAAGAAGAAATTAATTGAGTGTATCAATATGTTAAAAAATATCCACCTGATTGAAGCAGGTAACTTAATTTGTGTAACCTGTAATTTATCATTGAACCATACTTAAAAGATAACATGAGGCTGACATGTAAAATGAAACAAAAAAACAAATGCAAAGCAGAAAATGAAAGACAGAAACACTGAAGAGAGGGAGCTCTTTGTAGAAAAATACAAAGCTAAAGAGCACTTGGAAATCTGACAGGCTGTAATTTATGATTTGACAGAGACATTGCACTAAAATTTGCTTGAACACAATGATCATTCCAGGATATGTGCATTTCTGTGCAAACATGATAAACCGCAGGGCCTTTCCAACAGCAAGTCAGCTAACACAGGAATATTTACTACAAGCTACAGTTTTTCATGAAAACAAAGACATTATCAAAACATCAGACAGCGTATCCATAGCTTTTGGCGAATCTACAGATATTAAAAACAACTGTTTTGTTTATGTTGTGTGCTTTACAAGGACAATAATGTACCAGTGGACTAACTGTTATTCTAAAAGAAACTGTTTCTCTGCAAAAGCATCCATGCAGTTGGTTACAGATTACAGTAGCACAGGGCATTGTGGAATGTTTAAAGACATTTGAACTTGATTTTAAAAATGTGACTGAGTGTGTCTCAATGCCAGTAACCGTCTAAGGCTAATTATATAATCAAGGCATCAATGGACAATTCATTGACGTGCTTTATATCTTGTTTTCAAGTTTAGTATGTGACAAGTAATGCCCATATTGTAGTCCTTGTGAGTAACACACTGTATGGACAAGTAAGATCCTAAAAGCAAACAAGCTTGTTTTAAACATCACATGACATTAAATATATATTTTAGAGAGCATCTGAGAGACAGAAAGACTGTACCTTACCTATTAAGCTGCTTTCTGAGACATGTATAACATGATGGGGCTATTGGTGTCCCGCTGCAGAATAATTCCATAAATCTAACAAAAATCATGTGTTGGGTGTTAAGAATTATCTTTTGCCCCAGTTGCATTTTTTTATTTTCTGAAATATTCTGTTCAGGAACAAAGCCAGGAACTGTAAATCTGTTTATAATAATACTCAAATAATACTACATCTCTGCTTATTTTAACAAATTATATACATTTATACTTGCCGAGATTCATTAAAGAAATATTTATGTTGGAAAATTAAACAAAACTGGGAAATGAAAAAAGTATCAAGGAGCAAATACAGTAAATAATGCAGTTCAGTGAAAGTGTCTATTGTTGCATTTTTCTGTAAAATGGAATTGTCTTACCCATTCTTCTTTTGTGGATCTGTGTTTCAGGGCTGAAAACATACAAAAAATATACAGCATCCATGCAGTTGACTATGGGTGACAATGTCATTTAACTGTTTGCGTTAAGCTTGGAAATATTTTTTCAAATAATTAACCAACATTCCTTACGCTGCCATTTTCTTTTTCATAGTATTTGTATTTGTCCACAAAGCTACAATAGAAATGGGAGCATATTTGTATTCAACCTGCACACTTATTTTGTGTTGAATATCCTGAAATTTGTGAGCTGATAAAAATATAATTAAGAACTATACATAGTGTAGTTGGCTGTTAATTTGAAGTATTATCAGCTGGTTAATTAAATATTTTTCAGTGTGGATCTTTTGCATTTAATGTGTTATTTTTCGGAAACTTCATGGTAAGTTTTAGCAAATTGTGGCATCTGCGGTGTATAGGCATTATGTCAGTGATCTGTATTTCTTTTTTCTGAAATATTCTTATAGGTATTGAGGACACAGCTTACAAGTAAAGCTTACAAGCTTACTGTATCAGACCCTGCATTTTCTTGCTAACAGGCTAAAGTGAGAGTTTGGGTAAAAGCCAGCATTTCTTTGAACATTTTAATCAGTGGTTGTATTTAATGACAAAACTGTAAGAACCCACCTTTCCCAACCGTTTAATTTTCACTAACTGGTTTCTGCTAAAAATTACCAATAAATGTCAGTTCCAGATCTACTCTCATGTAAAAGACAAATCAATAATTACACACATGATATGACTAAATGTTGAAAATGTTTAGTTTTATGGGGTTGTGACTGTCATTTGTCCTTGTAATTAGGTTGATATAATCCAGTCAAACAATTTAATGAATCGATTAGATTATTTGGGTAGGTAGAACCTTGATGCTTATACAAACATCTGTGGTTTCAGGACTGTATTACAAAATTAAAATAACAAAAAACACACAACCATGGTAATAATGACACAGTTAATGTTTTTTTTTAATTGTATACATTAGGAACTCTGGTATTCTGGCACTCTGTTGTGGTATTGCATACTACAATAGTGCCAGACAACCATCAGAACACACTCTTAGAAAAAACTAATAGATTGCTTTCTTTCAATCTGTACTGGAGTGAAACAAAGAATAATATTGTGTAATTGTCATCTGAGAAATCCATGTTATTCGTGCAAGAACAGCAATAATTGATTGGTTCATTTTTATTTCAGTGGAGTAATAGGAAGTGGGCTTGCCGTGTTCTCCAGGCATAAAATCCATGACACATTTCTCTACCGCTATTCTTTGAATGGTTATCCCTACATGGTGAGTTTTTGCGAATGTTTTATCAAGTCAAGAAACTTCTTAAAACACTGTTACTTCTTTTTTCATAATTTTATTTTTTCTTATAATGCTTCCCATTTTGGTATCAATTCTTAATCGCATGTCTCCTCAACTCTTGTAATAGTGTCAAAGAGGCGAAGCCTGTGTATCTCTAATCTCTCTCACATTTTTTTTGATTTTTTTTTCAATCTGCAAGCTAGTAGCATCACTGGCAGAGTTAAAGCACTAAAATACACTAAACAAATGTTGCCAGAAGCTGTGATGCAGCTTCTTGTGAACACTAAATATTTAAAGTGGCAAACCATTGTAGTTCTGTGACATTTTGAAGATATCTGCAGCATCTTTGAAGGTAACCCACTGAGATTTGTGATCAGGTTTGTGCTGCTCTTTGGGGAAAAATACTCACCAATTGCCCAATTTTGAACCAGCCACCTCTGGACTATTCAATTCAATTCAAGCTTTATTGTCCCCTAGGGTAAAAAAAAAAGTATGGCACAGTCAAACACAACACTGTGACAAATAAACGTCACGAAAAGGGAAGAGAATAATAAACCTATTACTTGTTCCTTTGCGAGAATAAAGTAGTGTTACAGTAGTGTTACAGGAGATAAGAAACAAGCGACAAGGTAGTTACTTTGCATTGTTTAAAAGCGTAATTGCAGTGGGAATGAAAGATTTCCTGAGTCTGTTAGTTTTACACCTGGGGGCACAGAGGCGTCTCCCAGATGGGGGATGTGTGAATTCACAGTGGAGGTGGTAGGCACACACTCCATGATGCTTTTGGCTTTCTTTGTCACCCTCTGTAAAGGATACTTAGGTTGATTTGATTATTCCCAATTATTTTTCCACTTAAATTCACTAATTTACCCAGCCTATTACAATTACCGGTACTTATGTTGCCAAACCAGCAAGTGAAGCAGTATGTTAAGACACTTTCAGTGAATGATTTTTAGGAAAGTGTAAGAATAGTTTTATCTACCTTAAAGTAGCTGAGTTTCCTAAGAAAGAAGAGTCTCTGTTGGCCTTTTTTATAGTGTCACAACATTTGTCCCATTTTGTCCCATTTTAGGTATCAATGACCAGTCCCAAGTACTTATAGTCATCGACAATTTCAACAGGCTGACCATCAATTATAGTGGGTTGAGGTGGTGTGGTATTTTTCCTAAAATCAATTACCAGTTCCTTTGTTTTTGAAACGTTTAACCTTAGGGAGAACTCATTGCACCAGTTAGTAAAATCATTTAGGATGAGCCCATGATGGTTTTCTGTGTCCTTTAATAAACTGACCAGGGCTGTGTCATCAGCAAACTTAATGAGATGTCTGTCTGTGTGTTTGCTTATGCAATCATTAGTGTACAAAATGTCCAGCAGAGGGGACAAGACACAGCCCTGTGGTGATCCAATTGATAATGTAGCACTTCCCCAATTTGACCTGTTGAGACCTGTTAGTTAGGAAGTCTGGTTTTCCCCTTATCAAGTTACCATTCAGATTTAAGTGCTTTGAGAGTTTCTGTGCAAGCAACACTGGTTGTATTGTATTGAAAGCGGAGGAGAAGTCAAGAAATAAAATCCTTACAAAGGTCCCAGGTTCGTCCAGATGTTGATAGACCAGATATAACAATGTGTGTATTGCACCGTCTACTCCCCTCCTTTCCCTTTATGCAAACTGCAGGGGGTCGATGAGGGCTTGTGTGCTCTTTGTGTTGCTTCACTATTCTCTCAAGAGTTTTCATTGGGAGAGATGTGAGAGCAACTGGCCAGTAGCTGTTAAGGCCACTAGGCTTGGCAGTTTTAGGAATAGGAATTTTATATTGGAAAATTATATTGGAAGCCTTTACTCCATTCGCTTTAGGGTTGATATAGACAAGTGTAATAAAAAGCTGCGGAAATTCTCAAGAGAGATAGAAGGGGCGCAGAGAAACACTGAGCAGTTCGATGTCAGGCGTGCACACTCTCTCCTGGACAGTAATGTTCTGGCACCAGCGGTTGTTTATTATCAAGCAGACCCCTCCACCGTGATTTTTACCTGTGCTTTCAGGATCTCTGTCCAGGTGTAGAGAAAACCCCTCAGGCTTGATAACATTGTCCTTCACGGTCTCATCCAGCTAAGTTTCTGTAAAAGCTAGAGTGCAGGCATCACAAAACTCATGCAGAAACCGCACGCTGGCATGCAGTTCATCTAGGTTACTCCTCAATGAGCGCACATTCGATAGGATGACGGTGGGCAGCAGGAGCTTATTCCTCCTCCGCCGGAGCCTCTGTTGCAGATGACCCAACCTACACTTTGACCTGGCACTTTTACTGCTTTAATTATTGTAGGACATTAGAATAGATATTGGAATATTAGTAAAGTCTAACTTTTCTAATATCTGATTTTTAAACGTTTCAAATCTTGGTAAACGTAACAATGCGCAAATTATACTTTTAGAATCTAGCAGCTGATCAGTGTCTTCCATTTACTTCCTTTTGTTTGTCACCTGACATTACCTTCTACATCATGATTTACAGTATATTTAAGACTGTTTTGCCTAAACCTTGCAACAGGACAATCACTTTGATTATTGATTTGTACAAGGTAAGTGATTTGTTCACGTCATTCCTGGACTTTTCCTTACCAACATCAGATAGACTTGTTCAAATTTGAAAAACCCTATCAAATATGAAACCCCACCTGAATCATTTTAAAGCACATATTACCATCTTCATTTGTGATGAATTGTTGACCATCCAGATATTTTTGTAGTAGCTGAAAGAAGTGTTTTATAGTTTTTGTAGTGGAATAGGCAGTATGTGTACAGGTACTATCCTCTAATAGAAACTCTCCTATAGTCTCCTATAGTAATACAGATGTTTTCTAGCAGAATGTTCATCTTGAAATTTTTGGTGGGAGGGATTGTGTCCATCATCTGCATACTAGATTGTTTAGGTTAATGAATATCGAGTCTCATCACTTGATAGTGCATTTAAAGAATTATTGACTTTCGCATTTGAAATGGGAGCTCAACTTGAGAGTACACGATCACACAACTGAATGTGCTCAAGAAGACTGACTTGTTGCATACCCTGCATACATTGTTTTGATATTCAGATGATGGTGAACAACTTTACATATCTAAGCAAGGATAGTCAACTTATGTAAAGTTCCTTTTGTTTTATGTATATAATGGTTAAAATATATAATATCATGGCTATGTTTTACTAACCTTTTAAAGGGGCATCAGAATCTAAAACGGATACTTGCAGTTGCAGGTTCTGCTTTTTATTAAGTGTACGGACAGACATGGTTCACAGAGGGTTAAGAGTAGAAACAGTATCTAAATGTCTGCATCAACAGTGTGGTTACCGAGGTTGATCCACACTCCAGCAACTCTGTTTAAAGAAGGGCCACCTGTTTTCCGTCTTGAATGCTTCTTGGCCAATTCACTTTGAACATGTTCCCTGGGTTCAAATGTTCAATTCCTTTCAATACTATGAATATATTAATTTTTTATCTGTGTTTTGTTTTTAAAAGATTAATTTCTTCTTAGTCTTTCTATTCAGTGTTCATTTGTTTTAAAAGTTTTATGTTAAAGTATGAGTTGTCGTCTGTTAATCATCTTTTCATCTGTCAGGCACACCATGGTGATTGGTTTGGGGGGAAGGCTGTGGGAATGGTCATCTTAAACATCTGTGGAATGACTATCCATGTCTACGTCACACATGTGAGTCAGAGCATATGTTGTCTGCCTGTCAGTTTTTAAAGGTCCATTATCAAGCTTATCAATCTATACATTCAGTAAAGAGAACTTTGTGAAAGAACTTTAGGGAATATTGCAATATTTGAGCCATTTTATTCAAAAGTGTAGCATTTTTGAGAATGTATATATATTTTTTTTCTTTCCTTTCAGGTTTTGCTAACAGAATTAGGTGTGATATGCTGTCAAGAGAGTATTATAATAGAGTTCAGTGGCAAGTCTCAGTAACCTGCATTCTGCAGCATTAGTGAATTGTTATGTGTGTAACAGTGTTAATTCTGCCTGGATACAGCCCATGTTTTAATGTGATCTACAGTTCTCTCTGTTGTTGACATGAATTTATCTAATCACTGTCTGGTCTGTATACCGCTAATGATTTTTTTTATAAATGAAAATAAAGCATAAGTTATGTTATATGAATTAAGACACAAAGGCAGGTGTTTTGACATAAAAGAATAGTGGTTCTGGATATCCTGATGGATGTGGCAGACATTAAATTAATAGTTCAATTGATATTTTACAATTTGATAAGTAAACGGTAGGTTATTGTGTTGAAACTTTGTTTTATGTTTTAAGAATGTGTGATTGGTAGGGGGAGGCTCAATTCTTTGAAGGTCACCTGATTGGCTAACTTGAAACATGGTGCTAGAGAGCAATACACTTGACTTACTGTGTGTGTTGCCCTATCAGGTATATTGTGCCAGAGCAGCCAGAAAATGAATGAATCTGATACACATTATATTGGGGATATTAACAATTACACAGTAGCAATCTCTGATTGTGTTTATTTTAAATACAACTGTTTTACTGGGCTTTTGCCCTGCATGT
The DNA here is from genome assembly GCF_055471065.1 of Atractosteus spatula. NCBI lineage: Eukaryota > Metazoa > Chordata > Actinopteri > Semionotiformes > Lepisosteidae > Atractosteus > Atractosteus spatula. The sequence continues at coordinate 28,276,769 of NC_142712.1, forward strand.
ATGTCCATCCTATTATATAGATATTAAATGTGTTTAAATCTCATATACTCAGCATCAGGTTTATCAGTAGTTGAAAGTACCATACTGTAAATTGCCCCAATATTTAATATGGTACAACATTATATCATGTCACTGTATTAATTTAATTTAATGGTTGCTCTTTGCATGGTTATCATTTTAACAAAAACAAACACTAAACAGGATTACTATATTCATTATCACCTGATTACTTTTAAAACTGGGTTTTAAGATTCATAGATAATTAATGTGTTTAAAAGGGAAATTTAAAAGGGCAAATGATGTAGACTGTGCTCAGACTTGTGATGGTATGTAACAAAGTTTTAGGTATGGAAAGATAACTTGTATTATAATTTTTTAATGTTTTATGAATAAATGATAAGTGAATTGCATTTATAGAGTTATAGCTTTTTCATATCAAGATTGAGGTTTAAAGTTTTTACTTAACGTTTTATGTAAATATTTAAATGATTATTGGATGACTTGGAAGTTTTTGTGTGTAAATTGAAGTAACACTTTCATTTAAATTATAGTTGTTGTTTTTTTATAACATTTGTCTTAAATAAAAGTTTGTAGTGACACCTATATTTTGGATACTTTTGCCACTGTCATTTCAAAGTTAGATTCTTAGGGTGGTCAATTTCAAAATGTCTAAAAATATGACCGCTCACTGTGGTGACAAAAGGGTCAATCTATAGTGTACGTATATCTTTAGTACTGTATGTTATATATGTGTTTAATAAGTATTTGTAAATATTTTAATCATTGTTAACAATAATTATTCTTAAGAATTATGCATAAAAGAGTACTCTTGAATTATAAATCAGTCAGGAACTGAAGAGTTGTCAAAACTTTAAATCTAGGTATTTAACCCAACTGTGCAGAACAATATGTAATGGTTTCATACAACAATACAGTATTTTTATATTTAATAATGGAAAAAGTGGTAAGACGTTTAGTGTGTGAAACTGAGAAAACATCAAAAGGCAAATTTTGAGAAAGAAAAATGCACGCGCTGGTGTAGTTTATCTAAGAAAAGTGTCCCTGACATGTTTTCAGTTTTGAAATGGAAGTGTTCACAAAAATGTCATTTCCTGCATGACTTACCTAAATTGTTGAGTAGTTTTTCATGTTTTGTGTGAATTTAGATTTTCCCAAACAAAATGTTAGTTAAGTGTTTTTTTTTCTGAGTTTCCCAGTTGCACAGAAGTGTTTTAGGAAGTATCACTATTCTTAACAAAATTAATTTACAGTGTCTTCCACACTTGATATTGGACCTTTAAATATGATTTAGTCAAGAAATGTTTTAGTGGAAATATTTTACACAAGCTTTGTTTTAAACTAAAATGTGATTTCTTTAAATTTACATAATTTATCAATTTATAAAGATGGTACATTTCCATGGATGTGAGAATCACTGCTTATGAGGCATAGTTGTATAATCATTCACAGCTGGGATAAACTTACTAGGGCAGTGGTTCTCAAACTTTTTGGACCAAGTACCACCCCTAATCCAACCAAAGCATCCAAGTACCACCTACAAGTCATCATCTCATAGGAACCCCAGAAATTCTCAATGACCAACATGAGCGTGCGTGTGCGCACACAATCACACACACACATATAATAAATATTATAATAATAAACTTTATTTGATATAGCGCCTTTAAAGGTGGCTTCTCAAAGTGTTTTACAGGAAAAAAAACATTAACAACAACTAATAAAAAAGCACCATTTCAGTGAGAGGGGTGAGCCTGTTTAGTTGAGCAAAGCAGAGGTGAATTAATTTTTCGAGCCTTGATACAATTTTTTGAGTCTAACAGATATTAAATCGTCAGGCATTTTCTTGACGGCAAAGGTCTCGCGGTGGATGTTGCATGCGTACATTAATTTCTGGAGCAACCTCTCTAATTTGTGCAACTACACCGTTATGTCGGCTTGTCATTGCTCTAGCACCGTCTGTACAAACTCAGACACATTTTATCCAGTCGAGGCCATTCTCTTCGATAAATTTATTCAGAAGCTGAAATATGTGCTCTCCTGTAGTTCCTGTTGGTAGCGGTTTACAGAACAGAAAGTCTTCATGGGACGTACCCTCAAACTCGTATCTAACGTAAACGAGCAAATTGACCAAATCGACTACAGACTCATCTAATTGCAGTGAAAAACATCTGCTCATCTTAACGCGCTCTATCAGTGTACGTTTGATATAATCCTTCATTTCAATAATTCTATGAATGACTGTGTCTTTCATGGGGAGGGGGGCAGCAGGTCGAGGTTTTTAGCAGCTTTTTCTCCACACTTAATACGTGTCAGCTCTTTTGCCAACGGTAAATAAGGTTCTTCAAAATAGTGTAGCTTACCTGCTTTAGCAATCCGCAAGCTTGCATTTTTCCACGTTTCCGTTTTTATTTCCGTATTTATTTAAAGTTTTTATTTCATGCGCATGGGAGCGAAACACAGAGACGCTCGTTGTATTTTTCTCAAATTAGAACAGTTCTGAAATATTTTTCTGTTATCACGCTTTCGTGTGCTCACAAGATTACCTGCGTTCATAGCACGTATTTCTATGCATTCCTGTGTTTACAACGTTGGCATTGTTCCAAAATCACGCACATTCTCCTTTCTCCCTATTTGCTGGAGATACAGTAGCTTTTTTTAAATACAATTGGTCACTTGCATCCGTAGCACGCATTCCTATAGAGTCATATAGAATTACAGAGTATCTCTTGTGTCCACTGAAGTATTAGCACGCACTGTATCGTAGTACATAGGCTGCGTATTCGACACGTATTAAAATACAAAATATGAAAACCCGTCCTGATTTTTCAGCGCACACAACACAGTTCCAGGGTCATTTGGCGTACCACCGGGCGGCACGCCACGTACCACTGCCGGTACGCGTACCACAGTTTGAGAACCACTGTACTAGGGTATTTGGAAGGTAGATTAGGGGGAAAACATTTTCTAATTCTCTTGTGAAGTGCAATATATTTGTAGGTCAGTAACTTAATGCTGAAAACTGCACTTACCCTCAAAGGTATTACACTTGCAGTTTATAGAGGGGAGGGGGAGATAAAGTAACTGATTGGTCTTACAGCCATGATCTTTCTCTGCTATAGCTGCATGCAGAATACAGCAGGGAGAAAGATGCCTACCTGCCTCACCGTGTGGTCCAGGCATGGGAGCTGCTTCAGTTTATCAGGTAGGAGAGAGATTGTTTGGTGTGGCATTGTAGGTCCAGCACAACCAGTTTTAAATATTGGCAAAATGCATTAACTCATCAGCAAGTCACACGAAAAACACATGCTGAATATTTGCATAATCTTTTAGGTAACACTCAGAATCAATTATTAGTTTAAGCTGTTTGCTGAAGAGTGATGCCATCTTAGAACAATGCTGTAAACATCATTACAAAGTTTGATTCTGTGTAATTGTTGATGTGCATTTAATTAAAGAGCAACTGCAGTCCCAGTTTCTCATACTGGTTCTTAAATCTCGGTAACAAAATAGTCACCATCTTTTGCAAATCCATGGTCTCGCCATGGACAAAAGCGAGAGTTTCCCAGAATTGTGACGTGGAGTAGCCCTTCCTGCTCACTTGTCACTGTAATGCAATGCGATGTATGAGTGAATGAGTACAGGTTGTGCAGCAGACATTTCACCACAGAAATGTTCCAACATGATCTGCATGCAGAGTTAACAACTAAGTTGTATCATCAAAACTGTCTTGAAGTTGAGAGCAATATTTCTGTTGCATTAAAACAGGTGTATTCACAAGCTTGCTTTTTTACAATATAATAGGGCCGCACACATCATCGGAAGTTTGGTTGCCTCATTCTGAATTGCAGGATATCGCACTGTGTATACTAGGAGATGTGTATATTTTGCTTTTGTTTTTTTTAATGTTTTGAATGTGCTCATCAATGTTGATGCTTTCTAACCCTGAAATGTAAAAATAGTGATGCATTTTCCCTTTAAGAAATTAAGATTTCTAACTGATAAGATTTATCTTGTTATTTGTGGTTCGGAATGACTCTTAATGAATACATGATTCAGAAAGAAGCTGGAATAAGCTTTTCATTGCTGTCCAAAGTGTACAGTATTATACCAAAGTCAACTTAAGAGAGCAAACAATAAAACTGATTTCTGTCCCTGCAGGCACACTTCAAGCCATGCGGAAGTGGTGATTTTGGGAGGGGATCTGAACACACACCCCCAGGACCTGGGCAGCCGTCTGCTCTGTAGCTACACGGGGCTCAGGGACAGCTACATTGAAGCCAAGACTTTTGATGTGAGTCCTCAACAGGGTGTCTAATTTATTCATACTGTACATGTACATTAGTTATAGTATGTATGAGCACTAAAGGATAGGATTGTATAGTAGACACTAATTTAGCAGATAACGTTATCTAAAGAAGTTACAGTAGGCAGCTGTGTCAGCATGCAAGCTGCTGAGGAACAAGTAGTTTAATTCAATGACTTAAAATAAAAAAACAAAAAAATACAACATTTCTGCCTCTTTCAAGTCTGTGGTCTTTATCTGAGGTAGCTTACAATCAGTTACTGAATAATAAGAATATAAGTAGTGTAAAGTGACATAGTGGCTAAGGCATTTTACTATACAACAATTCACTTACACAGAAAAGTGTTGTTTCAAAGTAAGGAAAGCAATGCAATACAGGGATTGTAGCAAATGAGGCAAAGGAAAATAATGCAGTACAGTTTAGAAAATCTATTAGAATTATGGATTAAAGACCCTAAGCAGGGATAGGTTGTAGGATCAATAAGTGTTTCAGCAGGGTGCTGGAAGTAGTCAGCGCCTCTGATAAAGAAAACCTTTTTGAATGCTTTCCTCATTGATCTGATGGTAAAAGCTATGATATTTTTTCAATAGGGCTGTGAAGAAGGCATGACACTCATTCCACAGAACCCTTTCGTCAATAAGAAAGAAATGGTCCCTTTTGAAAAAGGGATTAGAATTGACTACATTCTGTTCAAGGTGAGCGACAAATATTCTGCATGCAAATCCTTACATTTAGATGTTTGTCTAGGACAGCAGATAACTGAAATTTCACAGCACAATATAGCATGAAGTAATTATTGCAGTTATCACAAGTCTACGAGATCTCGGGGATTCTCAAGCAAAATTACACATACACCTAGGATGTTCTTGAAGCAGCTGATAGTGATATCATCAGAAGAGCCCATCATGTAAAATTTGGGTTTCTCGATTTTGCTATTTAGAGCATAAGCTTTTTAGTGAGTAAAGGGTAAAAATGTAAGTCCTTTTTGGATCAAAACAATTGAATTAATAAAATGTCTTTTAAAATACATTTTCAGGTCACATGCTCCTTTTTTGAAAGAACTCTGTGCCTACTTTCTCAAACAGTTTTCAACCAATATGAAAGAGGTTCCAACTCTATCCATCCCACTACTTGAGCTTGCACAATCACAATGTTTTTTTTGGGGTACTGTCCTGTACTTTAAATTCAATTCAATTCAGGTTATTTTTATATAGTGCCTTTCACAACAAGGTTGCCCCAAGGCATTTAACAATGCAAGTGACCATACATTTTGTCAATACAGAACAGAAGACCAGAAGGCAACACAGGAGAGGAACCAAAAACTCCTTAGTAAGGAGAAAAAAAAACCTCTAGTCAGCTGGTTGCCCAACCCCTGTGGGCATGCTAACATTATATAATTAAAAAGGAAATAAATGAATGAAGTTATTCATCCATCCATCCATCATGTCTTTTATGTGTTAGTTCTCCATGCAGATCTCTGTAGACCAGCAAAATCCTCCTAAATGACAGCTATATCCACGATGTTCCTCTTGGATCCGTGGCAGTGATGTAGCATCCAACTCAGATGGTGCCCAGCCCGGGCGCCATCCAGATATTTGGGGAGGAGAATAGGATAGTTTGGTCAGAACAGATTTATCTACCTGGTGGGCCAACATAGAGACACACAATGGCATGTACAGCAGCACCAGCAGCCATGGTTGCAGCAGGCTATAATGTAAGGTGTAAGTAGGCTAGGCTGAAGTAATAGGTCTTCAGTCTGGATTTGAATACTGAGACTGACTCAGCATCCTGAATATGGGGTGGGAGACTGTTCCATAAGCTAGGGGCCCTGTAACTAAAGGCTTTACCTTTAGTACCTTTAGTTACAATAACCGCCAACTGTTTTTTTATTAATACGGGGAATATGAAGAAGACCTGCATTCTGTGATCTAAGCAGGCAACTGGTAAACATTAAGTTCCATTAGATAGACAGGTGCCTGACCTCTGAGAGCCTTGTAAGTAAGTAGAAGGATTTTGAAGTCCGCCCTGTACCTGACAGGAAGCCAATGAAGAGAGATAAGTATGGAGGTTATATGGTCGTACTTTCTGCTCCTAGTAACAATTCTAGCTGCTACATTCTGAATTCATTGTAAATTAGTATTAACATAGTTCCGTCTGCCAATACAGTCAACACGTCACAATTTCCAGTAGACTTAAATATTACATATTTCTCACTTTTTTGTTCACTCTTACAGACAAATCAGAGCTGGCATCTATCAGCATTGGCTGTTTGTTTCATAATATCATTGTTTTTTTTGCATAAAGAAACCTCATGAGGAAAATCAGTTGGTATATTTTACTTCATAGCTACAGTACTTCATACACTAAACAAAATTATTAGTCAGGTAATTGTAAATCATTCATACAAGACAAAGTCATAAAGTCAATCACAAATGAGTTTGTTCATGAAAGCATATGCTATGAAAGTCAGAGCTCAACAAGCATTTGTTTTTGCACATACCGTTGTCTTGAAGTCACTGGAAGCAATGCCAATGTTTCACCAACACAACAGTTTGTTTCTTCAGTTTCAATGATACCCATGATCTTACATTTTTCTGAATTCACTTTTGAACTTACTTCACTTTTTCACATAATTATTTCAGGTAGTTTCATTCATTTTTCCAACTAAGGTTAACAGCCTTGACTCGACATAATCCACCAATATGGGATGAGTCTTTTTTTCAATCTTACTTTCTTAAAAAATGCTTTATATTCATGCCGATGTGATGGTTCTGGTGCAACACAGAGTTGACCTGTATACTGTTCTGTCTCTCAGGGCTCACCGAGGGTGCATGTGAAGTGTGAATCCCTCACCACCACAAAGGGCTCTGTCCCAGGAAAGTCATTCCCATACTCTGACCATGAGGCCCTGAGTGCTGTGCTGCTCCTGCAGAAAACGGAGGAGGCTCCTGGGGAGCCTGACAGGTGCTCAGAAGGTAACGTTTGGAGAAGGCTCCCTGGATCCCTTCTCGTGGCATTCATTGCAAGGCACTGTACTAGTTGAAAGAACATTATTAACTAGGTGAAAAAACATTACTTTAAGAGCTAATGCAACTGCTGATTTTTGAAGGAACAGTTATTCTATGGTTATATTTCCTTTTCCTTGTTTTAAGTAAAAGTCCAGTAATACATTATAGGGTTTATTCCATGCTGAAAAGAAAAGAGGCACAGTGTTTCGGACCCTTCTTAAGGTGTGCAGGAGAAGGGAAAACCGGCAGTAGAGAGACACCTGAGTACTGATACTGTGTCTCTCCTGCTCCTGCCTGGAAGTGGAAACTTTTTGAACCCTTTGACATGACCTGAAGTTTAAACGATAACTGAGCTGTTAATTTTTTTTGGACCTAGTGCTGAGAGTTGGTAGATCATTCATTTAGGGAGGAAGTGAAAGAAACTCAGGAATCGGCATGGTTAATTTTAATATACTTAATACTCCCCCTAAAACAGGTTTTTGCTCAGAATCAGTGATTCAACCAAATAAATTCCTTTTCTTATTTAGCTTATTTTTACTATTATTCTTGATGATTACATAAGCACTTTTACGGGTGTGTAAGTAGCGAGACTGGATGTAAACTGTTAAGCTAAGCTTGTCATTCCTGAGCAGTCTGTAAAATATCATGTTAGCCCAAATTTCCCAAGAAAGCCAGGCATGTTTGGGTATTACTTAAAGAGCAAAGTGATGGATGTTCATTTTGTATAGGCTGTAAGAGTCCAAAGTAAATCTAAATTATTAGATTTTTATTATTTATTATTGCAGTAGTCTTTGTGAAATAATTTGCCAGTCAATCTTTAATGACCCATTTTTCCAAATATTGCTGTTTATTAAAAAGTATAGAAGTGTTAGCTACTGGACTGTAGTTGTATCCTGCCATTTTAATATACTATTGCTACAGATCAATAAAATGGGTGACCTGTTTTAAACAACTTACAGGTAAGGGAAGATTGTGGAGATATGTGGAGCTGACTTGAAATTTGAAATTCAATTTTCTTTTCCTTTCTTGAAAATGTTTTGTAGAAGAGGAAATTGAACACTTGTCTGTTTTAAACAACTCTCTTTGTGGATGCCATGCATATTTTTGAGACTAAATAAAATAGGAACATAGTATAAACATGGTTATTTTGTCTGTAATTGAAATCATTTTTTAGTAGTTTTTTAAGGGTGGTAAGTCTGAAGACACGTCTGTCTGAAACTAAGGCCGTGTCGCAATACTCGCATTGCACCCTAAGCCCTTCCACCACTCCTGCATTTCTGTGACATAGCACAAGTGTGGACTTAAGATGCACAAGTATTCAAGGGTGCACCATTATAAAAAGGATAATGGGACACCCTCACATAACAACACTCATCTGTTACACGGCTCATGGTCAGAATGCTTCCAGTTGATGCTTCTTTTCCAGTGGCTAAGGACGTTGACCAATAATTTTAAAAAAATTCATTCTCCGCTCGCAGATTGATGAAATTGGATGTCATCTTGTCTATCCCTGCATAAAGTATTGTCACATTGTGTTCATTCATGTTGAGCAGGCTCAACTCAAAACAGGCAAAATAAACTAAGGAAACCTTGGCGATATCTCTGTTTATTCAAAGCTGTGTACTACTAAATACATTTCACATTGTCTGCCTCAGTATTAAAATGACAGTATGAGGAACAAAATGCTTTCATTCACGTTCAAAGTAAACTAAATAAGGTAAACTTGGCAATACCTCAAAGCTTAGTATCATTAAATATGTGTACCATTAAATATCTTGTGTACAAAATACATTGCAGGTAAATGAATATTCATCAGTTGAAATGGGGTGACAAAAGACATACAGTATGAATCTAAAGTACTGCAGCCTAATAAAATTGTATTTACATAAAATTAGTTTTAATATTGTAAAAAGTATTAGTTAAATTTTACTAATACATGAATAGATTATTATCCACAGCAACTTCTCTCTGCTTTGATACAAAGTGCACAAGAACGCAAGTGTGCATATTGAGACATGGCGTAAGACTTAAGTTTTAGAATGACTTTGCTAAATTATGATTATAATATATGTAAAACATACTTTATATATTAGTTCAGGTGGGTAGCTGCGTCAGCATGGGTAGGCTGCAAAGGAACAAGTAATAGGTTTATTCCATGCTGAAAAAAAGAAGAAAGAGAACACAACGTTTTGGCCGTGGAGCCTTCTTCAGGTGTGAGAGAGACAGGGCAGTAGGCAAAGGTAAAGTAGTGGGAGAACAAAGGTTGGGAGGGAGGAGTGAGAGGCGGGAGCAGGGGACAGAAAGAGATGCCAATCAAGAGGTGTGAATTCAGAATAAGTGCAGAGAGGTGTGAAATGAAACATCCAATGAATGGAGAAAATATAAAAGAACAGTATTCTGTCGTTAAGAAAAGGGAGAATGTGTGATCCTAGCTGTAGAATAATTTTGGTTTCGGTGGTCTTTCTGATGTACGAGTTCGGAAAACCGTCTTTGAGAACACAGATGGAGACATTAGAGTGGTCGTGGCCGTCAGAGGTGAAATGAGAAACAATGGGCTTGGAGAGATCTTTAATCTTCACAGCCCTGACGTGTTCTCTGAAGCAGTCTCCGAGTCTCCTTCCTGTTTCTCCAATGTAGATGGCTGGGCATTTACTGCAAGAGATACAGTAAATAAGGTTGCTGGAGGTACAAGATGCTGTCTGGGTGATCCGGAATTGTCCTGAGGGGCCTTGAATGAGTGTGGTGGTGGATGTGTACTTGCAGGTGATACAGCGAGCTCTGTTGCAAGGGAAAGTGCCTGGTGTGGATGGTTGTTGAGGGCGGTCAAGGGAGCTGTGAACAAGGAGGTTACGCAGATTAGGTGGTCGGCGATATGAGATGATAGGGCGATCAGAAAAGAGGGCCCCAATGGAGGGATCATCCTGTAGGATTGAAAAGTTGTGGTTAATGGTCCTGGGGATAGGAAGTGTGTTAGGGTGGTAAGGAAGCACCAAAGGAATGCAGTTGTTACGGGGGGAGTTCCTGATTGGGTTGATGGTCCGGGGGGTGTTTTTGGCTCGGGCAAGGGCCCTGTCAATCACACTGCTGGGGTATCCTCTGTTGATGGAAAAAGGAGTACATTTCGAGGGCTTGGTTCTCGAAGTCGATGTTGTCGCTGCATAATCGTCGTAGCCTAAGGAACTGTGAAAAAGAAAGAGAGTTTTTAGTGTGGTTGGGGTGAAATGAGCTGTACAGGAGGTAGCTGTGTGAATCCGTGGGTTTGTAATAAACTGAAGTGGACAGTCGTGGGTAGTTGATGGAGAAGTTGATGTCTAGAAACGGAAGAGTAGTGGAGATATGTTAACCGTATATTTGAGGGACGGGTGGAAGTTGGTGAAATGGTGCAGGAAGAACTCAAGCTGATCGTTGGAGCATGTGGCGGCACCGACGCAGTCATCAATATATCGTTTGTAGAGGTCAGGGACAGTGTAGGAAGCGAAGAAGCGTTCTTCTACCCAGCCGACAAAAGTATTGGCATAGCTGCGTCCCATTCTGGTGCCCATGGCAACTCCACTGACCTGTTGATAAAAAAGATTATCGAAAGAGAATGCGTTCAGTGTGAGGACCAATTCTGTCTCTCTCACACCTGAAGAAGGCTCCACGGCCAATACTTTATATATACATAGTTACTATATATAAAGATCTATTTATTAAAGACTATACCCATGTTCAATTAGAAATACCTGTCTGAAGTTTAACTTGAGAAATAACCTTGCACAGCAAGATGTAAATTTAAAAAGATGGTGGTAGGGCAGTCTAGGAGCTGAAGGTCTAATGGTAAGTGGGTAATGAATGAGTTCACTTTCATCCCAACCAGTATAACATCAGGTAAAAAAACAGATATACTGTAACAACATCTGCCACCATAACTTTTTAGGTATTTGTAATTTGAATTTATTTTATACTTATCACTCTAAAGAGCAGGAAAAAATTAGTGTTCTTGGGGACCTTACCTGCACCCTGCGAAGGGGGTAAAACTGCATGACCACAGCAAATTCCTGTGTCAGCAAAGTGACACGAAAGAATGAGAATTATATTGAGTATGTTGTGCTTTTGAGATCAGAGCATATGATGTGTTTAAATTTTCATAAGGCTTTTGATGAAGTTCAATAACATAGATCAATTTGTAAATTGCAGACTGTAGGCATTCAAGGTATTCAAAGGTTTTCAATATGGATAGAAAAGCTATTACAGACAAGGGAGGAAATGTAATTAGTGGAGTATTGTACACATATTAGGATCACTCTTCTTTCTAATTTATATCAGTGTTCTAGATCAGGGATGTGCAATTTTCATCCTGGAGTGGTGGAAGCTGGGAGTGTCTGTGTTCTAGGTGTCTTCATTGCACCAGCACCTGATGAGATTGAAATAGTTGTTAAATTGGTCCCATTAAAGCAATAATGAACTGATTAAGATCATTAGGAGCTGTGTGAGAATGTAAAACTTTAGACATAAGGGCTCTCCAGGGCCATGACAGCAAGCATGCACAGTGTTACATGCAGCTACCAAGATTAGCTAAAACTATAAAATGGAACACTTGAGCTTGAGGAATCTACTAATGAAAAAGATTAATAATAAAAAAGAATTAAGTGATTATTTGTTCTTCCTCCAGCCAGTGTATGGAAGTATTGTAAAAAACAATGTGAAGAAATACAGTTAAGTGTAGACTGTAAATCAAGGAACACTGTTAGAATTATGCAATTTGTTGATAATATCTTTTTTAGAATAACAATTTAGATCACCACATTATAAAAATATATATGCTGAATTTGCGTGGCTAAGAGCTACGTAAGATAAGATAAGATCTTTTACGTAAGATAAATCTTTGGGCTTACAAGAATATCTTACACTAACAGGCCAAAAGAACTGAAATTTTTGGAACAGAGAAGACTTAGGACACCTGATTCAAATCTTTAAAAAATCAAGAACTGACATTTTGTCTGTTTTTATATATTTGTATTCAATTTGCAGCAAAACATAAAAAAATGTCATTTTAATTTAATTTTTCCAAAATACTCTGATACAGAGTGGTCTGTTTAACATTTGGCATATGGCTTTGCACTGTAGAGGAAAGACTTGAGGCAGAATTAAACTGCAATATTTCTAAGTATTAAAAACTAATAACGTTTTTGCAGTATGGTCATTTTAAGTTATTTTTGTTCCTACCAAGACTTGCTTGAGGACATTGGTAACATCTGATTTACATATGCTATGGTGACTTTTAAAACACTTTGCAAGCCCCAGTTGATAATTTGGAATGTGAATGTTTTGTCCTTGTATTTAAAAAAATAATAATATGAATTTTTCAAAGACCAGTTTTTGGAATGATGTACTGTAAACTGTGAATAGAAAATCATGTGAGACGTCCAGTTGTTAGAGTTATGAACGGTTATATGAGTGGGATCCTCATTGAGCAAAATGAAACAGCTAGAATGTAGTTCTCAATTCCAATCAGTTAAAACCAAAAGTCATACATTTTAATTTTTGAGCATTTGTTTTTCACTTGGAGGTTATGTGTTACAATTTGTAAGCAAAAATCTTATTTAATGTGTCTTGATTTTGGGACACCAAATGTGTTACTTTTGGAAAGGATGTGTTAACTTTCTATATCTGTTTAAGCTATTAATATAGTTATCCCTTTACAGAAATGTATGTGCTGAATTTCAGGAAAAATTGAGATGGTCATGCGTGAATCATATGGAACTCTTTGACTTTTCTGTCTGAAAAATTGTGTGAAGCTGAGATTCGATCCGTAACCACTTCAGTTCCATAATGTATTCACAGTCTTGTACGTCTAAACTTGACCAGATTTTATTTTTTTATTTTGTACAAGAAGGTTACCAGTTCCTTCTGTACAACACCTGGAATTTTTGGCAGGCTTTAATTTGGCGTTTATAATCACAGCTGACATGTCTCTCTCCCCCGCCTCCTCCAGTAACAGACGTGATGGGTGCACTGGTGGACATGATGACGGAGGCGCGGACGGAGGTGAAGGTGGGACTGCACTGCGCTGAGAGGATGCGGTACTCGACTGCTCGTGTGGGGTTTATGGGGCTAGTGCTGTTGCTGCTGGAGCTAGCCATCGCACTGGTGCCTTGGCTGACCCTCAGTATGGAGCACCCGTTCCCCAGGGCCTCCTTCTACCTCCTGGGAGCGCTGTGTTTCACCACGCTGCTGATCTCCCTGTTGATGTACATCTTCTACACCACAGAGGTGAAAGCCCTGCAAGGAGCAGAGGACCAGATGAGGCTGGCAATGGGAGGACTGCAGGAGTGCTTACAGGGCCGCCCATTATTCCATCCAGATGTGCCCAGAAGGGTGTCTGATAGCCCTGGCTCCTGAAAGCAGTCCTGACGTGTTATTTCCAAAGGCGGTGGTGAACAGTTCCTTCTCTGGGGTAGATCCTCGTATAGTTTACAGGACAGGCCTTTTATCTTTAAAACTTTTCATTTGGACTTACTGTACCACAAATGGTCTAGTGTGTGCTGTCCATTTTATTTCAATGAAAAGAATGACCACTATACCACTGTCTTGAAGGGTTGAACAGTTAGAATGGCGCCAACTGGATTTAAATATCTAGCAGGACTGATTTGTATTCAGATATTGCTGAAATGTGAGATTTATCTTCTTAGTGTTGTATGGTTTTTTTTCAGTGTTCGCATTTGTCTCTGGACAGTCTTGATGTTGCTTAAGAACGCTATTATTCACACAGATCAATTTGAATTGGTGAATTCCCTGATTCTTTAGTGCTTATTGTTTCAAAGTATTATTCTCTCATCCTGAAGAATGAGGAAAAGGCTTTTGGAATAGCAGTAGATTCGTCACTCTCAGCATCTACAGTAAGTAATGCACAGAAGCAATATAAAACGCAAATAGAATGTTTGGATACATTGCAACATTGCAGTGTATAGATTACAAGAAGCATAAGGGTAGACTGGATTGTGCAGTGTTTTTTCTAAACTACCAAACTTGGTTACTTCACATTACAAAAGGTAAAAAATGAAGTTAACAAAACAAAAGCAAGGCTGATTCCAAGGCTATTGGAGATATGGCGACATTTTGAAAGATCTTGAATCCTTTCAGCTTCAGTAAAAGACCTCTAAAAAGAGTTATTAAGGGTTTCAGATTGTTAAAATGACTATGTTTGACTCCATAAGTAATTTCAATTTCAGTGAACAAAATAATTCTGTTAATCTCCTGGGTTGCATGGACAATTGCCAGCATATGTAATAGGATTACAATTCTTTGGAGACAGTGACATTAGAACCATTCAGAACTAAGCCTGTAAGAATCCCTTGGAATAAAGGAGAGTTGGAATAAAGGAGATGTGATTTGAATGTTTCTAGCTCCTCTTGATCTTAGAAACAACACGTGCTCTGACTAACTGCCGTCACATTGTTAGCTTGAGTTGTTAGCCTTGGAAGAGTTGGTGAGCTTTAGGTGATGCAGTGTGATACAGTCAAGTTGGCAAATATGTAAAGCTAACCTTTTTTGTGTTATTTTAGGTATCTTGGGAGACCTTTTGTACTAAATTAAGTAGTAGGTTGAGCCAACATGTTCTTGAAATTGTCATACAAGTGTATGTTAAACTGAGAATTGTTCAGAGTTTACTGTTATTATCAGTAGCTCAGTCAAAGTAACAGACATATTTGTACTTTCTCTTCCTTTACCCTGTTATTGAAAATGCTAGTAATATATGCTGATGGAAAAAGTGCAACATTTTCTGGAATCAGAATACTATAGTAATAGTTTATGTACTTTCACAAAAAGTTGTCAATTTATTTTAAACCTTCTGACCAGCAATACAGTTTGTGCAATGAGGCATTGCAACTGGCCAATCACACAAAACCTTGTTACTGTAGGTGCACTTTTACCCAACAGGGTCCAGGTGGAACAATGCCTGATCAAGTCACCTTTAAAAAGGCCTTAATTGAAAGCTATGGTCACTGCAAGAAAAAGGCCACACTTTTCATCAGTTTTCTGTGCATTCCACAATGTTTTGCTCCAGTGTCTGATGAAATTACCTTTTTCCAATACCAGATGAACACCAGATAATAGTGATGCCCAGAAGTAAATGTTAATTGGAACAGGCATGACATTCCGCATTAGTTTGTACTAGTTTGTGTGATTGCATTTAGGAAAATGTTCAGAAATGTTAGCTCTGGAAAAGAACAACTTTAGAAATCAAATCACATTTGTTTAAACATTGACCTTTAAAACATTGTATAATATATAACAACAGACCTAACGTTTAGCTTACAGTAAATATGCCAGGAAGTACTTGGTTTATATAGATTTTTTTGAAACATGTAACTTATAGTTATGTTGCGCATCTTAGGACATTTGCTGTTATTGAAAGTATAAGTAAATCTTTGTATCCATTTTTTGTGTAATGTATGAAGGAGGAACAAATATAATGTCAAAACAATAAAGATTTAACCATAACAGTGTTACTAATAGGAGTTTGTCAGTGTAATCATATATAGTAATGGCTGTTCGTGATTGATTTTATGGTGAATTTTCTATTAATAGAATTGTTTGTCTCCCTTGTTGGTACTGTTCTATGGAAATGGAGAACCACATGTAATAAGGGAGCCCAAACTAGCAAGGGTATACATTGTAATATAAACCAATCAACTATGAGCATACGATAAAGCAGTTACAGTTTAGATGTAATGGAAATCTAGAGGATGCTTTGATCTCACTACATAATGGGCTAGATTATGTGAATGGCCTCCTGTCATTTGTAACTCTTCTTATAATCTGCAGTACATTGTAATGACTGCTCAGTGTAGATGTGGTAGTGTGTGGCATAGGTTATGCAATGGATTTTTTAAAGGTACCAGGACTGACATTACATCCTGTGAGATTATGGTGAGGATTTATACAGCTACAAACTTATTATAATCCACATTCATAGTTAACATCCATACTCAAACCTGGAAATGTACCAGTGCTTGAAGGAGAATTAGGTTAATTCTTTGCTGCGAAAAAGGGGAAAATTCACAACAAATTGTATAGTCCATCTTTAGGTTTCGAGTTATCCAACTTGCATTAATACTGTATATAACTATTTTAGGTGGTCACTTGCTTTTAAGAACCAAAGTATTGCTTTATATAGTAACTAAATGTTCAAAAGTTATTTCAGCATTTGAAATGCGATCTTCATCGGATAGAAATTTGAAGATAGATAAAGCCAATCTAAGATCTTACTTTTTAGATTCTTCCAATGAGCTCCTTGGTTGCTTTGGATGTTTGTTGTGCTCTAAGTATGGAAGTAATTTATTCTACTGGGCAGTCACAATGTTTCTGTAAACAACATCCAATCCACTTAAACATGGATTTCGCATGCTGAAACTTATTTAAATTTGAATTTCTTTTTAAAAAATTAAAAAGATTGATAAAGCATTTCTGTTATAGCAATTATACACATAAGTTTGGTGAGCTCAGTGCGTTGCAGTTATAGTCCCTTGCAAATGTCTTCACTCCCTTCCAAAGACATTCCATTATGTTGAATTACAAATTATGTAAACATGTTTTTTAATTGAATATTATGTTTAAATTTGAATACTCTAGTTCATGGGATATATATCAGCAGAATCAATAAAACTAAATTGTTAGTTGCATTAGTATTCAATGCCCTGAGTCCATAAATGATTAAAGCCATAGACATTAGACAGTGCCTTCAGAAGGTATTCACCCTCCTTGCATTTATTTGGCGCAATTTATATTGCAAACACATAGAAATATGTGTGTGTGATCTATATCACTGATCCACACAAATCATTTTAGAATGTCAAAGTGGAATAAAAGCCCTAGAATTATATATGTAATTTAAAGGAAAATACGGAGATGTGTTGATTTCATAAATATTCACCCCTTTTGCTCGATTCAATTCCAGATGTGGGGGGGTGTCTGCATAGAATGTTTGTTATTTCCATGTTTTTGTGGGGTTTTGCTGGGTGCTCCAGTTTCCTCCCACAGTCCAAAAACAAACTGGTAGGTTAATTGGCTTCTGAGAAAATTGGCTGAGGTATGTGTGTGTCTGTGTTTGTGCATGCTCTGTAATGGACTGGTATCCTGCATTCTTGTCAGAATAGGCTCTTTTTGCCCCTTAACCCTATATTGGATGAAGTGGTTAGAGAATGGATGGATGGATTTCAAAAGAACTAAACCTGTCTATATAAGGTTTATCAGTTTACAATGTGTGTCAGCGCAAAAACTATACCATGAATGAGAAGTGAGAATGAGAAGTTTTTTAAGTGTTACTGAGAGAACGTTTTTGTAGCAAAGTTACAGCAGCATGTCTATGATGGTTAACTGCACAGTACCTCTGTATACGATGCTGATCCTGTCTGAGTTTTTTACAACATGCCTATCTGCTCCAGCTCATATAGGAAACCATCATACAGTGCTTTATATATATGTGTGTTTATGTCATTGTGGCCGCCTGGAGAAGTATCATGGTTTCCTCCATCTCCGATTTCCTGTTCATGTAAGGAAAGAGAGGAGGTGATCGATGGCGACTCAGACGAAGAGGGAGTAAACCATGTTGACTCCAAGATCCTAAGCAACACGCAGGAATAAGATGGACGTGCTTTGTATCAATACAAAAGCACGCTTTGAGTACTTTGGGTCATGCATGATGATCTTTAATAAGACCTGGTTCCAACAAGACTTCCCCAACTCTCCTGTTGAAGATGAGGGTTTTTCCCCTTAATTAAATTAAATGTCTGTGACAACCAGAGGAGGCGGCATCTGTGATTTTGTGAATAATAAATGGTGCTGGAATTATACAGTGCAGGAGACAATCTGCAAAAAAATGTTGACTTTTTATACTTGAGTCTCAAGCCTTTTTATCTTCCAAGAGAATTTGGAAATATTCTTTGCTATTGTTACGTCCCAGTGTGTGTTCTGTGTGTGTTTTTCTGTTATGTCCACACTGCTGACCCTTGATTGTTCTCCCTTCCCCATTGGCCAACCATCACACCACTGTTTCAATATGATGTCATCATCAATCAGCCCTCAGCCAATCAGAACTCATTTTATTCATATAACATTTATATATATATAATTATTATATATAACATGGAGGCTTTCAGGAAGAAAAGGCCTTTCGTTTGACTTTGGTCTTGTTTGGTTTTGGTTATCGCTTCACTTCGCTTCGCTTTGCTTCTGGTTATTGCTTCGGCTTCATTTGTTGGTTTGTTTTGCATTGTGTGTGTGTATTTTCGTATTGCTTCGGCTTTGTTGTTTTGTTGGGTTTTTTTTGTTAGTTTCTTTGTACTTTCGTTTGTTTGTGTGTTCATCCTTGTTTTGCCATTACCTTGCCCCAGTGTTACATGTTCAACTTTTGTGTTCTTTTGTACCCTGCTCCTGTTGATTACTCTTGTTTTCCCTTATTTGTATTCCTGGTTCACTTGTGTTTTTGTGTGAACTTTTGTATATAAGGTTAGTTTAGGTTGCTGGGTACACTTTACACACTTAGTTGATTTTGTATTAGTACACTAGTTTAGTACGGGTGAGTGCCATTTGTCTTGTATGGTTTTGGGTAGTCAGTGCAGGTTAACTAGGGTGTTGAAGACGCCGAAGACCGTGTGTTTCGGGTTGTCTTTTGTAGTCAGATTAGCTTTCCCTCACTGTCCTAGCCAGCTCCATTTTGTTTGTTATTTTCTTTCCTTTGGCACCACTCTAGTTCCTTACCCTTGTTATCACACTTCCTAGTCCCTCACCAAAACCCCCCTGCTTCCAAAAGAATTATCCTAAATGTTACACCCCTTTTCCCCTAGACACTTGGGGTCGTAACAGCTATTTACATACTTCCCAGTAGAAATGCAGTAATTGCCGCTTCTCAGATTGCTAATTGTGTCCATGAGCAACTTCAGCGGATTACAAAAGCTCAGTATTATTTTGGGTGATTTTAAATCATTCTAAGCTAGAGCTGTCATGCCTGCGTTTGAACAGTATGTCAAATGTGAGACGAGATGGAGCAGAGTTTTAGACAAATGTTATGGTGATGTAAAACCTGCGTCTATCCTGCCAGAGTCAAACCACCTACAGGTATATCTAACTCTGATCATCGTACCATTCACCCCACCTCCAGACAGCTCTCAAGAGCAGCAAACCCATCATCAAGACTAAATTTATGGACTGAGTATAAAGATGCTGAAAGGTTGTTTTCTCTGCACAGGTTGGGAAATCTCTTCAGCTGGACATTAATGAAGCAACTGAGACTGTTATAGACTATATTCACTGCTATGTGGACAGTGCCATACCCCAAAAAGCCTAACAGTGTATCCAAGCAAACAAAACAGGATCAAGTGCAGTCAAAAACATTAATACTTTAAGGAAATGCTTGCATACAAAGGATGATTTGAATGATTTTTATCTGAGGTTTGAGACACAGGACTGGTGCATACAGCAGTGTATTGGATACTATTACAGCTAATAGCAGAAATTAGACCGTGGACAATCACATGATATTTGAAGCACATATGTCCAAAAAAGGCAACTGATCCCAATAGCATCTCAACTCTTATTTTAAAAATTTGTGCTGAGGAAATAACACCAGTATGGTACCCTATCTTGCAGAAGTCTATTGATTCATACACTGTTCCAATGCTGTAGGAAAAGGCAATCATTATACCAGTGCCTAAAAGGCCTGTTCCTCAGGGAATAATGATTGTATACTGTACCTTTAGCACTGACTTCCATCATTACGGAATGCTTTGAATTACTCTGCTCAGAATACTCTGCTGGGTCCATATCAGTTTGAATATAAATACAGAGGGGGGCAGCGGTGATGCAATTAAGACATGTGCATCTGGTTGTGAAACACCTAGAGGTCTGACACACATAGAGGACCTCAATGTCTATGCACAACTGCTGTTTGCTGACTTTAGCTCTGAATTTTAACTGCAGCTCCATCTTCTGATTAGCAAGCTGAAGCAGATGTCTGTTAAACCTATTATTATCAGATGGTATCATTCATTTTTAACAAACTCCACACAGTATATCAGAGCCAGTAAGACTCTCTGAGTTATAATTTTCTAACACAGGTACCCCGCAGGGATATAAACAGTAGCCTCGACTACTAGGTTGTTACATTTTCTAATAAAGATGTGCATGTCCTAATGTACTGTATGGAGAAAGCGCTTCATCAACGCATATGTTAGAAATTCATAGGTTTGTGCATTGGTGTAACAAACAAAACCTAACTTGGAATTGAAATGGTGTTCGATCCCAAAGCTGTTGGTGACCATTCATATGTGGTGATTCATAAGGAACCTATTACCCTGGTCAATTCATGTAGAAATTTAGGAATATACAGTACATAATGCAGACAGCTACATGAACTGGACTGTTCAGTCTGAGTATTTGCTCCAGAATTCAGAAGCTTTTGTATTTTTTACAAAGATAAAGAGTGTTTGGAGCTGGACAGAAAATATGCTCCTTTTTTACCATTCTGTAATTCAGAGCATTATTACAATAGATATTGATATTAGATATATCAGTGTGGTTTGGTATTTAATCAGTTCAATTAAGATAAAAAAATAACCCATCTTGTCCAAACAACAATGAAGGGTGTTGGAGTGGAGCAGCACTCTTCCTTCAATCAATTTTTGAATAATCCACTATTAGACAGGTGGAAAAAAATATCAGATCCTTTTCACATTCAATAAAAGTTTATCTTATCTTACACCTGGAGTTTGCAAGAAGGCATGTTAGACTGTGTGGCAGAAGAGTCCCTGGTCTGATTAAACAAAAATGGAACTCTGGTCTAAATTGAATTCTGTGCCTGGTACAAGCTGAACAGAGCTCATCACCTGTGTAAAACCATTTCAACCATGGTGGTGGCAGGATCCTCTTGTGGGGATACTTTCAGCAGCAGGGACTGGGGTGCTTGTCACGAGAGGGAACAATGAATGGCACCAAAAACATGTAAATGTTTGAGCAGAACCTGTTCCTCTCAGTAAAAGGCTAGACTGAAGCAAGAGATTCATGTTCCAATGGTTTCAGAATAGGAATATGAATGTTCTTGAGTGACCCAGCCAAAGCTCAGACCTGATTCCCACTGAGAATCTGGAGAAGGAATTGAGGATTGCAGTATACCGAAGCCCCCAACAAACGTGGCAGAGTTTGAGCAAATCTGCAGAAAAGAATGGGCAAAATTCCTACTGTGCAGCACTGATACAGATGTACCCAAGAAGACTAAAAGCTGTAATTGCTATAAAGGTGATTCTACATAGTGACTCAGTGGGATAAATACTTCAGTAAACAAGATTTTTCAATTTTTGTATGTTTTGTGATACAATACAGTGTTTGTTCTCTATGGATACTGTTGTATATGATGTATAAATGAAGGGAAAATAATTTTAATGCATTATACATTCTGGCTGTATTCTGAGTGTAGCCATATTTGCAGTCATTTGAGGGGCTGAATACTTTCTGAAGGCAATGTTCATGAAGTGAATACATTATCTAATTTAACAGTGCATCTAAAAGAGATATGCAACCAAAAACACTTTGAATGTTACTGAAAGTGAATGTGTCCCTATAATATTGATCACTTTAAATATATAATTTTTTTGTCATGTGATAAAATATAGGGATATAATTACTCAAAAATAAAACAAATTGTTCTTTTATATTGTAGGGTACATACTAATTTTATTATTATAATTTCAAATTGCGTTTTTGTAAAATCAAAAAAATCCTTTTTGGTTAATTTGCTGTATTATTATATTTGGAGGGCAGTGTTGACCACTGTAACTAATGCCCTTTCTAACTTTTTTTAATTGTTACTTAATCACTGCAGTGGATTAGTATTTAAATAATTACAACTTTCCTTAACTGTGTCAGCAGCTAGGGCAGTATCATCAGCATGCACAAATTTCCTTGGCTGTTTTGCATTGATGCACAGATTGAAGTTTGCTGGGGGTAAAATTAAGAATTTAGGGCACCTCTGAGTCAAGTTCTTGATTTGCAGATCTCCCCATTAACATCTAGATCTGCGAGGAAACTAAATAAAATCCTCAAGGCCACAGGTAGAACATGGAAACTCCACATGGAAGGTGCCCTAGGCCAGAATCAAACCCAAGATTTAAACACTGTGAGGCAGAAGCAATAGCTTTCATGCCATCATGCTGCACAAAAATATATGACAGCACTTCAAGGTGAATTAAATATGAATTGAACATATTGGATTGGTTTATCTGTTAAAACGTTTTACTGTTCAGATGGTTGTAGGCCAAAGAAGGAGAACAAAAAGTTTTGTTCTTCCCTCCTGTCCATTTTCTAATTCCATGACAGTCCATGACATTAGCAGTTAGTGCTTTATCTATTATATGTGCATCATCTGAAGTCTGCAGTGAATTTTTAGTTAGAAAAATATTAATACAGCCTAGAGAGTGGATACCTGTAGATCTTGAGGTTTACTGATTTAAGTGTCTGTGTAACAATAACTTTGTATCAAGATCAGTGCACTGCAATGCTGATGTGCTTCAGATTTACACCAAGTGAAATCACAAGCTTGTCACTTTTAAAGTTGTTTTGATTTGTATCGCACATTAGCCTATGCTGTCTAACCCTGGTCTGTTAAAATATGCTTAAGATGTTTACATATTGATACAGTATCTATTAAAAATAAAAAAAACATTTCTATTGTTTTTGGTTTTATGTTGGGGTTTTTAGTTTTAAAAGAAAACAGTATCTGTGTTGGACTAATGTCGCTTACGTATTGTGGCTATTTTAGGGGTGGAGAGCATAAGGCACAAGGTAAAGTAACACAAGGTAAGGTTTTCCTGTACATAATGTAGGTGGAATTTATTTCCAAATATGTATCATATTGTTTGACAAAACAAGAAGCAAGATGTATTGAAATTAGTCCAAGTGTGTTGTAAATCATGTAAATACTTGGAGAATATGCTGTTTTAGAAAACAACAAATATATAAACACCTAAACCAGTCTGCAAATAAAAATTATTTTTAATAAATCATAAAAGATCAACACTTTCTCACTATAATCACTACAATATAATTTCCTTTTGAAATTCATTTATTGCTTACAGATTCACTCAGAGAATGTAGGACACAGCCAGGAATTATATTTAAATTCACTTCCATTTCTTTTTTTTACTTCACAAGTGTCTTTTCAAAATAAATACCATCATAAAGTGGTTTATTATTAAGTGAAGTGACAAGTCTTCAGAAAACAGAACTTCAGAGATTATTCAATATGCAAAACAGATGTGATATAAATGTAGACCATCCAGTCCTTCTGTTATTTCTTTCTGCAACTGCTTTCAAACACCTTCACAATCTTTCTAAAAGATAAAAAGGGAAAGATCAGTTGTGACTAACTTCCCTATACAGTATGTACCAAACTTAAAAATATATTTTTCTTTCATGATACACTGTATACACACATAGCTTTTGTTTTAGCCTCATGATCAGACAAGACAACTTAACATTGTCATGGGTACAACCTTGTCAAATCAATCTTTCTTATAGTGCCTTTCATGCATTTCTACACAGTGCTTACAGGAATACGTACAACAGGTTTACTGAAAGTTTTCTTTTGTATTGTTTACAGAGCCCTTTCACAGCAAAAACTAAGGACAGAACTAAAGTTTTAAATGAGTCTGAAATAAATATACATTAAAGTTTACTTTAGAGATGACTGTAGGTGCTGGTTAAAATGAAGACCTCTAAGATATCAGTGAACATATACAGTAGCTGAATGGCAATATAGGCAAAAACATTCCATTTCAATCTTGCAGATTTTTCTTTTGAACTGTTGAATATCCTTCAGGGGCTTTTCCCGTTTCCCTAGATTCTAATCTGAAATTTTTACTGATGTACAAATTATGTTATCTCACCCTTCTTTAGAATTTAATTACAGATTATAAAATATAGTCAGCTAATTTCACTAGCAAAATGAATTTCAGCTAACAAAAAGAGATATTAAACCAAAAACAAACCAAAACAGTTTTTTGTAGCTCTACTCTAATCTAATACTGTATATCTAACACTATGCACTATGAATAGTAGTTAGAGCTTTGGCCTTGTAACTGGGAATGATGACTACAGAGCACTGTTGCTGTACCCTTCTGTAAGAGCACTGTTGCTGTACCCTTCTGTAAGACAGTTTGCTGCAGTAAAGTACCCAGCTGTATAAAATGTAAGTTTAAACAAAAGCATCATATCAAGAAATGAAAAATTATAGTTTACAAAAGTAAAAGATTTCAGTTCCTGGTCTTACTTTGATTTACCTGTTCTTTTCTGGTCAAACATGAGATTTGACATAGATCCTTAATCACTTAATCATCTGTGAATGGAAAGTTTTATTACATCCACACTTGGAGCCCAGAAATAAACTGCTGACTTGCTGTAGAAATAACGGGACCAGTGCTGCTGAGTCAGGGAAATGTGATGAAGTTGCCCAACAGATCATACAGAGCAGAGTTACAAGTATAACTCAAGCCACAGGCCTGTCAATTGGAGAGGCCACATTTTTTCCAATTTAGTGTATGATCATGTAAAATTGCCAGTCAGGGGGCATTCTTGCTTCTCTTCTCAGAGACTTGCAGAAATTAAATAAATTATATACTACAGTTCAAACAGTGATATTCAAAGGTTAAAAATGAAAAAAAACAGCACACACGATGAGAAAAAACATTTTATAAGTGTTGAACTCTGAAAAATGTAATACATTTGTATTAAACTTAGTCTTTAAAAATACATGTATCCAAATTAATTTGACTAATTTTTGGTAAGCATCTTTTATGAAGTGCAAATATTTCTATTTAAATCTGTTACTCTCACTTGTTGGTTTCCAATGTAGCAGGGATGGAAATTTTGAAGTTGTTGTGGCATGTAAAGCAAAGCAATATTAATCAAACTGATTTGCTTATCTCTTAAAGGGGAGGGAAGTTAAAGGTTAAGAAGCTGAAACATTTCTTTCATTTGTGAAGGTCTGAATTCAAATATAGCTTCACACATTCACACCATTGAACACTAAGCATGCATCACGTGACGTGTCTTCCTATCTTTGTACTTAGTTCCCTGACATTTTCTGATCAAGCAAATGGAGAGAAAATGCCCCTAGACTTATACTTCCCAACATATGTGAAGCACATGAAGTACAGTATGAATTATGGATGATTTAGTGACAACTTTAAAAACACTAAGATGGTCCTGGAACTATAGGACCATGTAAAAACCCAAAATCTATTCTGATCAAAATGATACCACATAATTTTTAATTATTCTTATTAGGCGAATGTAACCCTGTGTACACTAGCAGATACATTAGACTCGCTATTCAATTCTACAATTTCTAAGCATATTAATAAATCCAAAGGTAGCTCTTTTTGCTATGGAGCAGAAAGAGAAAACCTACTGTACAAAATTATTTTATGTGAAGGCTGGTCCAATGAGGTTCTGCACAGTTTTTGGCTTTACCAAACAAACAAGAAGGTACCTTATGTTTATCACATTTACCAGCTTGAACTGGATATGGTTTGTATTCTTTTTGAGGTAAAAAAGTTGTAGAAAAATGTGAAAGCCAGTCCGGACGCATAATCTCATGGGATTGTGTTCGTCTGAAGTAGTGATGAGGGTAAAAGGCATGTGGGATAGCACAACATGTTCGAAGCATGACAATCTGCTTTACCATTTGAGACACACTCTGTTTCTTTCACTGACCTTTATACTGTATGTTCCGATGGGAGTCTATTTGCTTGCAGGCGGCTGGACCGCTAGTAGAGGAAAGTGGGTTAAATTCACAGATTATTAGGCTTCAACACAATAAAAGTTATAACAAAATAAGCATTACGAAAAGGTCAAACACATGCACAATAATACACATTAGGAATGAATGAGGGCTGTTAAGAAATTTCCAAATACAAAATTTAGGGAAAAATATCTCAGGTCACCCTGGTATGATAGGTTTAAATATATTTAGAACAATACATCAATGAGAAATCAAATAATATAAGTTATTTTTAGGAAATGTGAGCAGGGATAAAGTATCTCTTAAATGGATTAGATCAATGTCTCAGCCCAGAACTATATTCTACATTACACAATATTAATCCAGTAATCCAGCATCTCATAGAAAGAAAAATATTTTTATCTGCATTGTCAGATTGCTCATTTCTATATCTTTACATGCAATGAACAGAATTACATGCTAAGTGCACATTTTATGCAGCCTTTTTAAGATGTGTATAATTTTGGATGTATTTTTACACAAGCAACATCTTTAAAGAGAGCATTTTCAGGATTCATCTTTAGTCTAAGGGAGTATTGCAGTAGAAGTTCTAGATCTAATACAGTATGTGAGATTCAGAATCATAATCTAAAGATGTGTTTTGTTGTAATACCAATTAAAGTGTATCTGATTCTTGTACCTGTCAATAATGACCACCTGCTTATGTATTTATATGTGTGCAACACAGGGTCCATTAGAAACATTTGTCAGCTGTTCAATGTAGGCATTTAAACTCCTAATATGCTAGATTGATTAATTAATGTGAACACTTCAAATGGGCTTCTCCTGTCATTTGTAACCATTCTTATGTTCTTAACATGGTATTTCACCAGGTAAATGTATAAATATAAGGTGTGTCTGACCACAGGAAATATTAAGTACCAAACTTTTAGTTGGCATAAAAATATACTTTCATACTTTCAGTTACTGGAGATGGACCGTTGTAGCTGGTTGGTGCTGACTTTTGACCTTTGTGTTCCTGATTGCTGTATAGCTAAGGTCCAGCCATTTTCACTGCTAGGAGAAATGTGGCAC
The DNA here is from genome assembly GCF_055471065.1 of Atractosteus spatula. Classification (NCBI taxonomy): domain Eukaryota; kingdom Metazoa; phylum Chordata; class Actinopteri; order Semionotiformes; family Lepisosteidae; genus Atractosteus; species Atractosteus spatula. The sequence continues at coordinate 28,303,951 of NC_142712.1, forward strand.
AAACGGACTCTCACCATCTCCAAGAAGTTAGTTTTTTGCTAGTGCTAGTTGAAATCCAGTCCATTTTTATAAGATCATTAGTTTATTTACTTTACAAAAGCTCATTGTTGAGCATCATAAGAGGGTTTTTTGATTGACCAAAGAGTAGTGTAGAGGCTATAAAGTAGGGATTTAAATTTGTATGTAATTTTGAGTGAAAATAATTCTAAAGTGTCCAAACCAAATCTAAAATTACTAATTAAACCTATTTATTTAGAGGACACTGTATCAGTTCAGAAACCCTGTTACATGTTGCTGGTGTCAAGACTCTTTCAAAGAAATGGTATTGTATTATTATTATGATTTATTTTTTTTTAGTAAAACGCTACTAAAAATAGATTTGCCAGTCAAACATACTATAGTTTTGGAAGTCAGAACTGCGCAGAATCCCCACCTCACAACGCTAGCTCGGTACTGTCTAGCTAATTAGAAGATACAGAGAGAGCTGTGTCTAAATATGGACTGGTATTTGCGACGCACAGCAAGGGAATGATGAATGTCATCATGGCAGATTGCTCACTACTTTGCATTTAATGCTTACTGATTTCAGAAAGCAAAGATTTTAATTTATTAGTAAACAGTGTTTTCAAACACTGCTTCCAAATGTTGTGTGTCACCACAACACAATGCGACACTGTTCAATGATGGCCAATATATTTTGCCATTTTTAATTTCATGTCCATGATATGACATAACACCATGAGATTTAAAATTTAATTACTACAAACTGTGAAATTCAGCCATTTTGAATTGTTTTAATCGTCACAGTTGTTGTGAAACACAGGCAACAACCACTAATTTGTAAAATACTTTTCAATTGACTTTACCTTTGACATCAAGCTTGCAGTCAACAGTAGCCTCCCCCAGTGCATTGGTGGCTTTACAAGTGTAGACACCCCCATCAAAGGTGGAGGGCTTTCGGATCTCCAAGGTGCACAGGCCCTGGGTGCTTAACTGCCTGTATTTGGGATCATCTCCAATCACCATCTGGTTTTTCATCCACTCAATCTTGGGCTAATGATGGTAAAAAAAGACAAGACAACAGTAAGGATACAGCAGACAATTAGCAGGAATATAACACAAGAATCAGAGATCGGGGATAGATGCATAGATTTCAAGCTTTTATCCTTTACATTCCTCACACTTACATTTTTAGTTTATAATTTTGCGATAAGTTAACAATGGAAGCTCAAGAGAAGTGTCAACATGCATTCCAAGAAACATAAAACTGTCTGGAGTTTAGGGTTGAAACCATATTAAAAGGGAACAATCTACCCAGCCTTGTTAAAGCCAGTACCCTTGCTTCTTTCAAGAAACAGCTAGATGAGATCTCTGGATGAAATATTTACTAACTAATGGACTAGAAGGACCAAGTAGCCTATCATAGTTTGTAATTGTTCTTATGTTTTAAAATATAAACAATAAATGGTATTAATAAATGTTTTGAATAATAAACTAAGCATTCCATTTATGTTAGAGTGGTTCTCCTGATATTATACACAGATTACTCTTTTAATAAAAATACTATGGAAGAATGATGTAGAGTCAGTTGTGTGATATACCAATCAATAAATGTCATTTTTAATAATGTGTATAAAACTAAATCTAAATAGGTTTCTTCTTTAAACTCCTAATTTCCCATATGTTGTTTATTCTCACAAAAATAATTCTCCGGTACACATCTTTGTCATTCTAGATGTGATTCCACTGGACACAGATTTCCACTCTAGACTTGTTTTTAGCCCCCTCACTAAAAAGGGTAAGAGGAGTGGTTCCTACAAAGGGCTTCTCAGTCATTTACAGCCTCTGAAATGAACTTCTGCCTTAACCCAAGCTCTTGAAGACCCTACAGTAACAGCCACATTCAATCCAGATCATGACTTGGAGTGTCCAGGCATTACTATACTTAGGGCCACCCCTAGCTTTTTGGGGTCTCTAGGCAAGATCTTGGAAAGGGGCCCCTCCAGTTCACAATTTGCACAAACAAGAACAAGAAGCACATTTTTTTCCATGTAAGGTAACATGTAATAACAAGTAATAAATAAGAACATTTAAAACAATAAATTAACAAGATCTCTGTTACTTCAAAATCAGAGCAAATTATAACTTACAAATGATTGCACTGAAACCTTTGTAGAAAGGAATTGATCAAATATTAACGTAATTAAATCATACATGCAATCAATAACAAGGGAGGTGAGATCAGTAAGGCTGAGCCGATGGAAAACTTTTATAAAGTTTATAAAAACATTCTATAAAACAATTCACTAGGATTTTGAGAAGCAAAATCATCAATTACATCTTCATTCGATAGTGGTCAACCCAATGCATGACTGATGGTCAGGATGGCCAGTCCTCTGAGGCAGTCTTGTGCCATGGTTGACCTTAGGTATGTTTTAATCAGCTTGAGCTCTGAAAAACGTCTCTTTGCTCCTGCCAATTTCACTGGGAGAGTAACTGCAATCCGAAGGGCTACAGGTCTGATGTTTAGCCAGGTGACCCACATGGCATTTGCAGGAAACATGAATTAGTTAACACCTCAAGTAGTCTACATGTCCAGCTTTTGGTAACCAAAGTACTTGAAAAACTTGGGAATGGCAGATGCCTGTGCATTACTGAAGGAATCCTTCTGCATTTCATGCTGTCCATGTTGACCCGAAATTACTCATTGCCTAGGTTCCATGGTGAAGATGAAGGACTGCACTTCGCAATGCCAGTTTATATTTTATCTCATATTTTAGGAAGTTAATGCACAATCATTTATCCATAGAGTTCACATTTCTGGTACTAACTGTACTAACTTCCTGACTGTATGCCAATCCTTTAGCCTTCTTTTCCTGACTTCCAATGATACAAAAAGAAGAAAAGGGAAAAAAACTCAAGCATTTGTTTGCACTTGTACAGTAGATCCACTTTAGTTTCAATGCAAATACATTGGGATCTCTTTTTTACAAAGAAACAGTATTGTCTCATTATATACAATATTGTCTCCTGTTATTAGTAATGGAATTAAATAAATCCAAATTGCTGCTTTTTTCAGATATAGATACATTTATAACCGGCAAACTAACTTTCTTCACTTTCACTTTAGCAACCTTCACTTCACAGTTGATTACTTCAGTGTTGTTGTTGACAGTAAAGTATTTTGAGTTCTTGAAATGCATTTATTATTTCTTCAAAGTTTCAATCTTATTGTATTTATTTTTTTGAGTCATATTTGAGTTTTATAGTCATATTGTTCTGTAGCCACACTTCACAAATTGTTGGTCACAATCCAAGGCTAATGTGCCTCTTTAAAAAAGGAAAAATTAAGTGTGTAAAGCCTTACCTTTGGATTTCCCCTCACAGCACACAGCAGCTTGGTGGTGTAGCCGATTGTTGCACACCTGTTATTCAGTGGCTGTGTGAACTTAGGAGGCTCATTGAAGTCATGTTCCTTGTGCTCTGATGGTTTGTAGAGAATGCCTGCAGAAAATATACAACAGGCAGCATTGTGACTGAAGACAGGAATGGTGTACGTAGAGCGATATTAAGCAGTGTGTTAAATTTAGCTGCATTTTTTTCATTTAAAAGGAAACTAAGAAGCTATTGAAAAGGTCCTGTATGTCTTTCAGATGTGAGCTTGGAGCTGTGAGTGGAAAAGCACTGATGGGTACAATCGCCATTTCTTATCATATAATTTATCTTATTTTCATGTTTCTTGTCATCTTCATAAAAGACAGTTCATAGCCAAATGTCAACGTAATGTGTAGAGTTTTAAAAGTGAAGATTAATTTTCTCATAATTCGTTTCACACTTACTGTTTTCACTGAGAGGCAAATATATTCCATTATGCTCCTAACTCCCTTGCCTGTATATGACAGTTTACAGTATCTCCTTTGTCTTTATTAGACAATCCCCTGAGACTAGAAATAACTTTTGTTGCTTTTCTATGAAGCATTGTTGAAGCTATAGTATCCTTTATGTCATATGTTGACCAAATCCAAATGGCATGGATTCTACAAAATTTCAAACTTTCAAGCGCAGAATTAAATTAAACACTTTTCACAATCCATAACACGGTCTTTACATCAGAATGAGGACAATGAGAAGTCCACATAAACACCTTTTAAAAAAAGCACCTTCTCTAAGCTAACTGCTATATATTTTATGCTTATAATGCATATTCTTACATTCTACATGTTATACATTGCACTAGCATAAATTTATTTTAATTGACATTTATTTAATGTGCGTAGTCCTGGAAAGTTTTTAAAATTGCTTGTTTCTTCTGTAAATGCAATGTTAGCTAACAATGTTATAATCAAGATCATCTATGGTAGCAATACTTTTTTTTCAAATATTCCTCATCAGTTTTAAATGCATAGATGACAGCCCATCTGTAAAAACTAAATCTAAAAAAATCACTAATGGGGGATCTGGGGCTCCATTTGCTGGTAACGTTTTGTGGAATTCCATGAATGTCTAGTATCATAACTCAACACTGTAGTAGTTTCTAGGCTGCCATGTTGAGAGCTCTAAAAAGCAGTTCTATAGATAGACTAGTACTAGGCCCTGTCTCACCTGTTTTCTGAACATAAGCCAGAGTCTTTGTTACAGCTGCGTCCTCACTCAGGCCACACTGGTTTTCGGAGAAGACTCTGAAGGAGTAGGAATTGCCCATGATGAGGTCTGAAACTGTACAGTTTAGCCTGTGATAGTGCTCCAGGACAGTAAACCAGTCCTGAAACCAGAAAAAAAACCATTATGAGCTCCTGAGCCTGGTAATTCTAAATATAAATGTCAAAGATATACAGACTATAAATACAAATATTAATTTCTGGAATTCCTTGAAGTACTGTCTTGAACAAATGCAGTTATCAATCAGATTGTGTAATCTGACATACACAATCAGATTGTATATTAAGTAATGAACTACAAACATTACTGTACATTAATAAACTACACGCTTTACTGAATGTAGCAATGAAGAATTGTAAATTCATATATAGGGGTCACTATTATATATAAAAAGACAATATATGCAATATAGCCATATTTGTTTTCTTAGACATCAAGAAAGAATTTAGGATCCTCCTATTTAAGTATTCCAAAGCAAAAAAATAAAGTATGTTATTTACATTTGGATTTTCTTGATAATTTTCCTGCTACTCATACAAATTTTGTTAAGTGAATTGTTCCCAGTGTCTTTCTCACTTTCTCACTCTGTGTGCTGTTACCAGCTGAAGCAGTCAGCACTGTGTTTACTGCAGTAGCATACAGTACAACAGCCACTATGAACTCAGTGAAGGTTGTAATTGCTTTATATAGAGGGTGAGCATTCATTTCATGTCAGATTTGGTTCACAACAAATTTGTTTTTACAGTACCTTATTTCAAAACCCACTCTCTTAAGAGGTAAAAGGTGTCCACTTAATGTCATTTCCTATCTGCCAGCTGCTTGCTCCCCACCATGAGAGGTATTCACTGTAAATCCTACCCTTCATGCCAGGTCTCTGTCACAGCCCTGGGAAAATCTATATTTCACTTCTATTAAAAATATCTTCTGAAAAGAGTAAAGGTAAATGGAGAGGAAATGGAAATAGTGCAGAAATATCTATTTTTGGACTCAAAGTGATGTCTACATACAAGTGTGTGGTGTCCTATGACTTAGTCCTCAACTTAGTGCAATTAACTACAATTCTTTAAGAGAATATTAAAATATATATTACTTTTTAGATGATATTATAGTAGATAATACTATTTTTTATATTTAATTAAATAGTATGTAATAGAAATTAAACATCATTAAAAATATAGTGATTTTACACATTACACATTGTTCACTGTATGTGCATTGTAAAACTGCACTGCTTTGTCTCAAAGTGTCTCCGAGGTGCCCAGTAATAAATTTACAGTAAGGAAATACATTCTGTTCTTTCCACCTATTTTAACAATATAAAAGATTATTCCATGCTGAAAAGAGAAAAAAAGAAACACTTTCGGTTGTGTTTCAGCTGTTGAGAAACACACATTTTGGCTGTGGAGCCTTCTTCTCCAAAGCCGAAATGTTGTGTTTCTTTTCCTTTCAGCATGGAATAAACCTTTACTTGTTCCTTTGTAGCCTACGCATGCTGACACAGCTGTCTACTTGAATTATTTTAACAATGTTAACAATTTTAACAATTAGTCCTGGTGATGTTAGAACTGTTGTATATATAAACTATGTATACTTAAAAAAGGGTAATAACCTTTATTACTCACTTTAAACTTGTTGTCAGATTACACAAGGACATGGAGCTCATAAACCAGAAATGAATGAAACTGTTGTTAAAAGAGAGTCTAAGCTACTTATTGTTTAAAGGTCCTTGTTAAACTCAAGCTTTGAATTAGGTCTTTGGATAATCTTTTAATGGGTATGGACAGAAAAAGTACTCACTCCTGTCTTTTTGTCAGCTTTCTGGACTGTGTAGCCGGTGATTTCTGTGTTTCCATCATCCCTGGGTGGGGTCCACTCCAGGGCAGCATTGAAGCCCCACACATCCACCAGCTTGATGCTCTGGGGAGGACCTGGCTTCTCTGCAGAATGACAGGCAACCACTATGTTGGTATTCACAGAGATTTTTACAGCTTTCTGTTTCTGACCAAAAAGTCTGCTCCAAATACTTTCTGAAGATAACAAACTTTTGTTCGCTTTTGATATCCTGATATTTTTATATCTTTTGTTCGCTCCCAAAGAACCCATAGAATTTTCAACGACTGAGAAGAGAAAATATTTTTTACTAGTATTTTCTATATGTATAGTCTTATCTCATGGTCCCCTTTCATTTTTTAATGAGATAGATTAGCTTTGTCTCAATATATTTGCTTAAAGTGTTAAAAAACAGTAGTTTAGAAAAATATGACATTTACTGCTGTAAATATCTTAGTACATGTTAACTAAATACTTCCGACATTTATATGCCTCTACGGTACATGCCTCTACAGTAGGTACTTTGTGTACATACTGTAGCGCACAAATGTCAAACATATTCCTTTTGCTAAAAGAGAAGTATGTTGTATGGACAGTGTGAGGTAGAGTCAGTTGCTTTTTTCAAGCTTAAAGTTGCTTAAAAATGACATGTACTGTAAAAAAAGAGGTGGATTTATAATTGAGACTGCCAAGATTTCAGTACTTAAGATTTAGTTTTCTTGATGTTACTCCCCAGTAGAGCAAAGAACACTAATAGAGAAAAAAGGCACAGAAAAGTACTTTGAACATCTCATCACCCACTAACACAAATTTGTGTTTATATAGACATATATATGTGAGCATATATACTGAGCAGCAACTTATGACGTGTGCTTCCATAAAAATATTTTGGATATTGATTAAATTAAATTTTGTACATTTTGATTAATTGATTATTAATTGACCACGAGCACTAACTAATCTGAGTAGTAAGGGGGGTAGATGTAATGATTTATATAGTACTTTTTTATTTTAAGCCTAGTGAAAAACAAGAGAGAAGAACACAGGAGGAAACTAAATATACCCTACTTATCAAGAGAATACTGCCTTTGTGTCATTGGAATGTTGGAACACCAAAGATGGACTCCTGTTCAGCAATAAATCAAGATTTTGTTTTGCCCAGTGTAAGAGGACCAGGGGAAGGGTCATTTATAACCGGTATTTCCATAACGAAACACTGGATATACTCGATATAGACCTAGGCAAGATGGCCGCCAAGGATAACCAGGTGACCCGCTGTTGGAAAAGATCTATGCGGCGAAACAATGAGACACAGGTGAGCTGCGTCAGGAAACAGAATATAAATGCCCCAGAAGCAGTGAGCCGGCGCAGAAGCTGATAAGGTAAATGTGTTTTGGAGGAAGGAGAGGTTTAGGATTGTGCTGGAAAGAAATAAAGAATAACGGACTACGGGATACGGTTTATGACGAAGATTTACGGATTACGACTTGGATACGGTGCGGATTGGTAGGGACATACGGACTTGGAACTTTGGATCGTTTAAGGATACTGGCAACGGATTACGGAACGGAATTGGGAAACGTACGGACAAAGAACAAAGAAGATCAGTGTGGTGTGAGTTATATCCCTTTTACACCTGCTTTTCCCCCGGCGACACTACACCAGTTTGATGGATGTCAGCGAGTGTGGTACAGAATATGTGATTGTGCAGAAGAGACCACTTGATGGGAAGGTTGAGGTGTTGATTGTCTGGGTAGGAGTGTCTGATTGCTACAGACCTTTAATGCTTAATTTCAAACTGACTGCATAGTGCAATACTTATCATGTCTTGGGACCTCACTAGCTGGCCTTTCAGTGGATTAATCTTGACATGCCAGCAGGACAATGTGTGTAACAATGGCGTTCTGTAACAGCAATACTGTGTAAGCCTCAATCGTTACACTTGATTCCCACTGAACATCTACAGGATAAGCTGGGATGATATGTGGCACTGAAGAGTCAGAAAATGAACTGGCATATGGTTGTCCAGAGTCTATGAAAGGAATGAAAGTAGAGCCAAAAAAGAATCTCGGGGAAAGACAAAACCTTGATATACCAATTAACTGAATGTTTTATACCTACAGTAAATGCCAAGAATATTAGGAACACAATACAAGAAAAATAATCTACTACATTAGCAGGGGGTTACAATGTAATTGCAGTCACTTTATTCAGCCTTTATTCTCTATTATTCCTTATAAGAGAGCAAGCCTGTATTAACCCAGTCTTCCAAACGGGCAAAAAAACTATTAGGGATCCGTGACCATAGTAAGGCATGTTCTTAAATATTTACTCCAAGACTAAACAAATCCAGATTCATTGGAATAATGGAAACAAATAATATGTGTACGATTAACTTATTTTCTTGATTTGGCTCTGTGGACACTGGTCCTGCTATAGAGGACCTCCATTCGATTTCCTATTATTTATTTATTATTCCTATTCCTATTAGGTTTCATTAGAATCATATGTTTGCTGAAACAGGCCGATCCGAGTCACTCACCTACAATCTGAATGGCAATGGTAGCCTTGTCCTCCAGGCTTTCAATCTTCACTGTTACTTCGTACTTGCCAGAGTCCTTCCTCTCACTCTTACGGATGAACAAGATGGTGTCCGTGTCACTGTTGCGCACACTGGCCCTCTTAGGATCCAAGGGCTGGCCATCCTTTGTCCAAATCACCTGAGGTTTTGGTTTGCCCTGTAGGTACAGCAGCAAGGTTCAAGACTCTGATTCCACTCAACAAGCTGAGCACCTAGGTCTGTGGAACTCATAAAGAACAGAAAATGTACCAGGTTGATTTCACAGAGTACCACTGTTTTGTTCAATTAAGTGGTCTTGTACTTAAGTGCATATTAGGTAAATATGAAAATATTCTATCTTATAAAAAGCAACAGCTTTCACCACGCACATCTCACTTTAGAAGATGTAATTGTTTCTCAGCTCTGACTCAAATTTGGAACTCAAACAGTGCAATGACAGTATCTTAGTACCACCTGGGAGAGATACACCTCCCACCGATGACATTTAGTATCACGAACAAAAGACAGACACGGGCAGGGTTAATACTGTATGCAAAGACGTTCCTTGTCATGATCATGGAGCACCACTGTATTGTCACAAAGAATGCATAGCCAGAACTGGAGACTGGCACAGTCTAAGAACAGACAAGCCCCTTTGTACAGTGGCTTTTAGCAGAGACCTCGTAGCACACATATTACAGATGTTTCTATGCACGGAAACCAAGTGAGTCTTAAGTAAGATTCTTACATGGAAAGGGATGACAAGATTGACCTGCTCGCCCACTTTCTTGACAAAGGTCGTTCTCAGGTTGCGTGGAAGGCGAAGTTTGGGACGATCTGAGATCAGAAAAGGAAGGTAAGCAAACAAATAGTTTACAAATCAAAGGTTACTTTAACCTTTACATGATCTAAAAATAAAACATTAATCTTATCAGAGGGGGCAGGAACAATGGTCCCTGACAACAATAAATCATCTTGATTGTTGTCATTTTGAGATCTGAATGACATACAGTAATTGTACTATTTGCAATAGTAATACATTATATTGAGTAGAACAACCAACTTTTAAGCAGCCAATGGAACATATTAAGAGCTCTGTTAGTTAAATTAAAAGTAAAACTCAGTAAAAACTCAGGCTAAACAGAGGCCAGTTTTCACTGGTGTTAAAAATTAAACCCACACTTCTCTGTCTTCTGCACCTTCTCTTCTCCTGGACCTTGCAAGAAGATACAGCATATTTGTCTGGAGCTGGTTCTTAGTGTTATGATTTCAATTAAACAAACAAACCATAAGCATAAAACAAAAGAAATGTATTAAAGAGTGCACATGGCACAAAATGCAATATTAAGTCATTACCCACTGAAATACAGTAACTAAATTATTATTTTTATCTCATAGCTAAATCTTATTTCCTGGCAGAAATTGAAGATGCAATTGCTATAGTGATTCAGGCACTGTCTTCTGACACCTCTGTGTCTAAAAATAACCACCTGTTTTTTTTAATAAATACATCTTCCTAATTTGGAATCACCAACTGTCTCTATACATCTGAATTATGGCCCCTGTTCTTTTAGGTGGAGAACAGAGGAGAGGTGCAACTCTCAACAACGGCGTTGTGAGAGAGCCTGCTCAATGAGTTCCAACACTCCCTCCAGCAGCACTGAGACAATTCTGCACAGTCGGAAGGGAATCCAAGCCACAGCTAGAGACACACATATATCCAAACGATTGATCTTTGACACAACTCAGTGTGCAATCAGTACTGGTTCAACACCCTGTGACTCCCAACACAGCCATTTCCAAGATCCTTAAAATTACAGTATAAACAGCAATATAAATCTTGGAAGTTTAATATCTATATTAAGAGGTCATATATACTACAAATAACTGGACAGTTCCCTTTGCAACACATGCTGAAAAACTAAAATTAAATTTAGCAGTCATATAAATCTTATAGAAAAGACACTGACCACTTTTTAATATTTAATAAGGTACAAAAAGTGAGTTATATTATCCATCCATTTTCTAACCCATTTATTCAATAGACCGTCACAGGGGAACATGAGTTATATTGAATTTATTTAAAACACATCTGTGGATTTGGGGAAGAAAATATATTTTTAAAATTATTTTGTGTATATAGGAAGACCGATTACCCAGATATGCATCCTCATTTATTGCTTAGCTTAAATAAAACAGTGTCTTACTAAGTATAGTATACAAAATCAATACATAAATGTCACATAATGAAATTTCAAAATATTTAATTAAAAATGTTATGTGATGTAACGGATAAATATGTCTGATAAAATGTGTTATCTGAAACCTTTCCATTGATCCAAAGAACTTCCAAGCACAAAAGTAATAAAGAATACAAATACAGTACAGGACAAACATTCTACTCATAGACACAGGGCTCTATTTTCAATCTGATGGAAAAAGTAGTTCTACCTATCAAATCACTATAGGCCTTAGTGACAATTGTACACAATGTGGCTTGAGGACTGTGTGATTAAGCAAATCTGTTATATGTATAAATGTTCCTGTCATGCTAATCAACCAACCACAAGCAAGTGCAAACCAAATAAAGCTGCATTTACTGTTATTACCCAAAGGTCTTGTAAACAGGCTGTTTGCAAAAGAACATTGTGAACGCAAGGTAAAATATGAGGTAAAAGAAGAAGACTGTGGTAAACTTGAGAGGGTGCTTGGCAAATTTATGATGAACATACTATATATAACAGGTTTTACAATTTTCCACCTTAGTTATGAATGGTTTCTAGTGTCTAGTTTAAGTAGGTCTGTGTGTCAGATGCAGAGACCTTGGCATGTTTAAAGATAAACAGCAAATCCTAGGGAGGCTCAAGAGGCTTATGTGATACATGAGGTTGCATGTCCTCTATTTGCTCTATATGGAGTCCACTGGAATTTCACCCCCTACAAACACTTGTCACTATCACTCTTATGGGAATACTGAAACCCAACCCACTTAAGTGTGCATTCCATCAAAGGATATGGTGTTCGCAGACCTTTTATTTCTTAAGCCTTGTTAATAGCCATGCTTCCTAGTTATCTTCCAAGAATTCTGGTAAAATTCTTTTCAGAGTTGTTCTTTTCAGGGAAACAATTCATAATGTGTCTATGTTCAGACTAGCCCAGGCAAAAAAGTTTGCACACAGCCATGCACTACACAAACCTTTGGAAGGGCTCTACCCATTACTGGACTGTAGCAACTTGTGTAATTTCTTAGTGATCTTTTTTATTTTTTCTGGTTTAGTTTTAGCCCCTTAAATACAAATCTCAACTATTAACATGCTGCATGCTCAACATTGCCTTTCAGGGAGGTGGGCCCAGCAATAAATATATTTAAATAAGCCAAATGCAATTCAGGGTTCAGTGAGATTTGTGGAGGAGATAGAGGAGCGTATAATTGCAGGAACAGGGTGAGAATGATATTGTCTTAATCTATTCTTAGTTGGAGGACAATTTAAAAAACAGTATAATTTATTTTATTTAATTCCAATCAACTCCATTCCAGAACTTTAATATAACCAGCTCCTTAATAGCTATGTATATTCTGCTGAATATTAGTTGCATAATCAAGGGTCTGGTTATAGCAAATCAATGATTTACATGTTCTAAAATGAAGCACACTGGAAAGGACTGAAAATTGGATAGACCTGCTCTTCGTTGGGAAAAATCAGTGATTTATTATTTCTAGACTTGATGTAGCAGTTAAGTAGTTCAATTAAATCAATGAGGTCTGAAATGAAATGAGAACCAGAAATAAATATATTGTAGCACTCAAGGATCACAGTATTCTGCACCTGTTCTAATGCTTCTGTCTGTCTCCTTTAGTGCTGTCCAATGGGAACTATTGTACACAGGATGGGATACACTCTTGATGTGACAACAGTCCATTGCAAGGAACACACAGACACACATACCAGGGCCAATTTCATAGAAGCCAATTAACCTACCAGCATGTCTTTGGACCATGGAAACCAGAGCAACTAAAGCAACACACAAACTTGGAGAGAACATGCAGACTCCATATAGATAGAACCCCAGGAACTGAGCTTAGGGACCCAGCACTGCAAGTCAGGAATGCTAACCACCACGTTTATGTTCTTCAAAACTAAAACTTCAAGCTTTTTTACTTTCATATAACCATCAGCTTTTATTACTTTCTTGATGTTTCTTGATGTTCCTTGAATTACTTCTTTAATGTTTAAATTGTGACATGTTCTTGCAGTTTAAATCACATGCAACTAATATTAACTGTTTTAACATTCTCTGTTGTAGCATATGGGTAGAAGTGTTTGTACTGTACAAATATAAGGAAATTACTCACTGTGGATGTACTCTATATGGAGATAACATGTTTGTATGAAGCAAGTGGGTGTGTTTGTGTGTTTGGTTTGTCACAACTTCCTAATGGTCATACAGGTCAGGCAAGAAGATGGATTAGGAAGTGAATGAGCATTTGGCATGATATAGGAGCCCAGAACATGGCCCTGCCAAAATGACCGATTAAAGGTTGAGACAAAATTGCAGCCTACATCCTGAATATAGTACATATCTAACACAAAATATGCAGTCACATGTTCAACTGAAACACCAGTTCCCCTAGACAAAATGCCTAAGGAAACATACTTTGTTCCCATGCCTGGAGAAACATACACTACTGTTTTAGCATAGTGTTATTCTGTGCCAAAAATGTGCTTTAGATTGTTGTTTGCAAACTTCACTAGAAGTTTTTTCTTAAAAAACACAACACTTTTTTCTCAAACACTAAACAATGTGATAGTGACAAAATGTGCAAAGGAAACCAAAATATCATGAGCCTCAAGATCAAGTATTGCTACACTATTAAAATTTGTTCCTTTGCCAATCTCTCACACTTAGCTTTTTATCTTTTCAAAAACTCTTTTTGCAAGAACAGCTCATCAGCAGAGAGAAATATTTAAAATGGGTGAACGTCAATAAATTAACATAAGAAGAGTAAGAATTGAGCACAATTCTGCAGATACAATTTTTTTAGCAGTCACCCATTACATGAAACTACAAGCATAAACTTGTGTGAAATACAGTATGCATGAAACTTGCATGAATCTGGAACGTGGAGGCTTGAAGCTTGAAGCACCTGAAGGTGCTCCTTACAGCTCTTGGGCTGTAATCAACACTCACCAATGATCTCCCGAATGACAACAGGCTGTTCGAGGACAGCAGGGGCACTGGCTCCTCCGGGGTTGACAGCCTTTACGCGGATGTGCAGTTTATCACCAGTGGTCAGGTTTTTGATGACATAGCGGTTGGAAACAATGACTTCTTGGTTAGCTACCACCCAGTCTTGAGCTAGAGAATGAGATAAGAGTTTATATTAGAGGACTGATTATGAGTTTTCAAATCAGAAAGTGGTTAACTCACTCAGGGCACTACTAGGAGACAGAGAACATACGGTATATATGATATATGCGTATGGCATCTTTTGTTTTCTAAAACAAATACAAAAAACACAAGGCTTGGGTTTTAACTTATTTTCTTGTGTTTTGGAGGTTTTACAAAATTTACAATAAATACAAGGTTTTGCCTATATATACTTGAGCTATGTATTAAATCACATATTTGAGTTAAAAACCCATGCCCTAAGTACAGTATATGCAGATTACATTGAATAATTACTTCCTCTCATGCAGTTAACTTCCCAGTATCATACTTGTTCCTATGTAACTATTGCTGATGCAAGCAGCAATACTTCCAGAGACAGCACTTGCGTTATTAATTTGAATCATATATCATATGGCTTTAAAATTTAGAAATGATCACTTTCCCCTTTAATAATCATAAGTCATAACTTATTATATGGATTTGTTTTTCGTGTATTTTATTTAGGTCAATTTCAGACTTTACCGACTTATTCTGTTGGCGTTTATTCTGAGTTCTAAATGCGTGCGTGTCTCTCAGATACAGTGACAGCGGCTCTAAGACAGTCTTCCAAATAGGGACACAAATCCGGCCGGGAATCAAGCTGCTGGTGACACATTCAAGACAGGTGCAACCGATAAAGCTGCACTGCTAAGAAAATTATATTTTTTCATTAATTTTACAACTGCATTCAGAGGGGTCATTGGTCAAGCTAGCTAACATCTAAAAAAAGGTTTAGTGAAACGACACGTGTTAAGTCAGCTATTTTCATTGAGCCTATACATTGAAATCTGAAGGCTTTCGAAATTTTGCCTCTGCTCTGTGTTGGATATTAATTAACACATGAAATAATATTGCTATTAAACGTGAAACTTTAGTCTGAACATGCTTAACTGTTATGATTGCAATTAACGTCTCGTTTATTTCCCAAATAAACTTTTTAAAAGCGTTAAGTAAACTAAAAAAAAAAATTAAATTCCTATCGTTATTCGGTGTCTTAAATTCATTCCTTGAGAGTAGAATACCTAACACTCTACATTACGGAATTTAATGAGTTCAGAGAGCTGCAAAGTTTGAAGTGCAGTATCCAAAATCTTAACAGGTGCTTACAGTGCATCTAAAGAATCTGCTGAGTGCCTTTCACTTTACAAATGTCTTGGTATGGAGTGGATGGTTCTGGAATTCGTTTCCCGAGTCTAATTTTAGTTTATCTAGTAGCCTTAAGGAAAATCTTTACATAACATCCTCATAGTAGCGCAATTAATTAGTCTGCAGAGTCCTTCTAAACAAATAACATTGCTCCGCCAAGATATGGCATGTATTCATTGTACACCGTGAATCGATCTTTTAATGTTCTCAAAAAGCTGCGCTACGGTCTTCCCACTTCTAACCGTATTAACTGAATCATGCAACACGTCACATTTTTAATTGTCATTAAAATATCTCAAGTTGAATGTTAGGTACATTTTCTCCCTGGCAACACTTTAATTCTGGTATGAATAATATTTTTAATAGAATAGTTTCTATTAAGATATTACCATTACATTGTGCAAGTTTTAACATTCCAGTTTGCTGCAATAAACTGCTGTGAGCTCCAGTCAAAATGTACATAGTAAATAGCTACAGAGTTCCTTTAGACGTGGGCCTCCTTATATGATTTACATGTTAATTAAATTAAATTAAATTGAATAGTCAAGTCATTGCGGGTATTGTTTCTTGTATTTGCGTATCCGATGCGTACGATCGTTGTTGTATTGGTGGCTCCAGATGTAAATACGTTAAAGAATAGATAGCACATCTGAACTTACTTCCATCTTTGCAATATTCCACTGTATATCCATCAAGCCCTGAGGCACCAATATTCTCCGGGGGTCTCCATTTGATTGTCGCGGAAGTATCGTTGACATCCTCCACAGTCAAACCTAGAGGCTCAGAGGTGGGCTCTAGTTTTCCAGCAACAACAACAAAAAAATATTAGAATATACCTTATTTCATAATATTACCTTACAAAGACATCAATTTTCTTGACTAGCAGCAAAATATGAGTTTAATATTTATGAAACCATTAAAAATTGTGTCGTTACACTTTAATGCTGAACTTTAAACGCAAAGTTTGAGCTGCAAGTCAGCGGGTGAAACTTTTTTTGTCTGTGGGGTCAGGCTGCTTTTACCATCTTTTGGCTTTTCTGGCTCAGGAGGTGGGGGTGGTGGAGCTGCGGGTTCTTCTGCAGGCTTTTCCTCTGCCGGGGGAGCGGGTGCTGCCTCGCCCTCCGCTGGTGGGGCCGGAGCTCCTTCTGCAGGAGGGGCTGCTTCAGCTGGAGCTTCCGCAGCCGGCGCAGGTGCGGGCTCTGCGGGTGCAGGTGTGGGTTCAGGAGCAGGGGCGGGTTCATGAGCAGGAGCGGGGGCAGGGGCAGGCGCCGCCGGCTTCTCCGCTGCCTTTGGAGCTGCCTTCTTGGCGGGTGCTTTCTTGATGGGGGCAGGTTTGGCTGGCATGGTGCTTGAGCAGCCTGTGGGACAGCCAGTCCTTTGGATAAAAGTCTCCTAGAGGGCTTGTCATCTTTATATAGGAGGTGACTTTAAAGAAAACGATTTTACTTAACTCCGCCCCTTGTCAGCTTTAGCCTATATATAGCAGGACACAACCCCTAACCTCTCTTTGACCAAGTACACTAGAATGGCAAATTTCATTACACAGAACACTACGTTTTGGACAGAGATGACTAGTAATGGTGCGGATAAATTGAGACACATAGGGATAAATTATAACTGTATACCTGTACTTTTAGCTTGGTATACTTGGTTTAATATTGGTACTGTATACATTTTAATTTTTCTCTAATTATTTCACAAACATTGATGTGTCATTACATATGTTTATATTACAGTACGTTCAGAGTAGTTCAAATGGCGAAAACGAAGGTAGCTGTTTATAGATCACAACATTCAAAGTTCATAAAGAGATGCAATGCTGCATAATATTGGTATGTTTTATATGTACAGAATTCAATTAGAGTGAGAAGCCACTTAAATATAAATAAGTAATACAATATAAATACACTATTTTGCCCTTCTTGGATTTTTAGACTGGCGATTTTACCCCCTGTATAATCATCATTAGTACGCCACCTGCTGATATGGACCAGTATCACACCACGTTTTTTTTATAGAAACTAAGCTGTGGGTGCAGGAGAACATTACACAGAAAATTATAAAATGTAATTTTCAACCCTTTTCTCTATGATCACTTTGTCCGCATTAATGGATTTATGTCATATTTAAATATCAAGTTATTTCTGTTAGTAATATCAATACATCAAATCATCTATGCATAAAATATATTGAAACCCCAGAAGAAGACTATTCAGACAGGTATAGAATCGGGGAGTTGAAATCGTAACCAGGTTGCTCTAAAAAAAAAAACTAAAAAATGCTTAATTGTTGTATCCGTGTATCCAGCCTGGTAGTTTGCATTCCTTCTACCACATTCCACCCAGATTCTAAGACTGTCTGGTTTACAGCCTTTTATGGATAGTTTTACCATATACCTATAGGTTTGCATAAAGTGTGACTTTAATTTGCTTCAGCAAAGTCTTGGAACCAGACGACAATGCAAACTGTCGCGATACACCTGTATCTCAATGAAAAACATGTTAAATAATCTACTTTCAGGCTACAATGATTGTGCCTGAAAAAAATGTCACAACTCAAACTGATCGCTCGCTGTTTTCTTTTAAATATCTTTTACTGGCATAATACTATACGTATTAAATTATATGAATTCTTGTTTGTGAACAAATACTTTTTGGATATATATGTAAAATGAGCAAATTAGCAAACAGCAAAAAAATGTGTGCACATTTTATAATGATATTAAAAACATCAATGATTGCTGTAAATGAGGCAATTAGAGGACTTTTGATACGACGTAACGCAATAATTTTTTAACGTTTTTCATTATGATAAAAATACAATATAAACAAGAGTATATAACGCAATCATGACAGTACTGGACACATGTAACGGTTGCGCTATGGCTTTTAAATAATATAATGTATAGAATTATTCTGACTGCGCCACCTAGTATTATAAAGGACTCGAATCTCTCAGTTTCATAATCGGAGAGAGGTTTCCATAGTACAACGGGTTTTTGTTGCTGTTGTTAATTCAAACATTTCTCATTATTTATTTTCAACAGTACAAGAAGTACAGATTTCCCTAAAACCCAGAGACGTGCAGAGACCTTTTAGTGGGCTGTGGCTCAAAAGGCAATTTTCGGGGCAGGATTTGTTACATTAGAGTATCCTGGACACAAATCAATGTCCGCTTGTATTTCTGTGTTTTTTAATTTTACAGGAAGTTTGGATGTGACTTCAGAGGCATTATAATATTCACAACCTTGGCAAAAAAATGGTTGTCCATAATTGCTGATTTTGTATGATTAACAGACAAGATATTACACACCTTCTACTGAGCATATACTTCATTTTCCTGATATAACACATCTTAACAAGAGGACAGAGCAAATTAAAGAATTACAATCTAATTACATGCAAAAGCAAATGATAGATAGATAGATACTTTATTGATCTCGTGAGGGAAATTGCAGTGCAACAGCAGCTTAACACACACAACACAGCCACAGTGTAACGAATTATATAATAATAGTACAATACATACAATACAATACAATACAAGAGTTACTCACAGTCCGGACGCACAAGAACAAACTAGAACAGAACAGTACACAGAAAATCGTATCACACTCATATCACACATATGAATATAAATATAGATGTAACTATAGATATAAATATAAATGTATTGCACAGGTCCCTGGCATATATTGCACAAAAAGTGGTTGTAAACGGGAAAAAGAAAAAGAAAGAGAACAGATGTAGCAGTAGATGTGTAGATGCGTTTAGTCCAGAAACAGGTCACTGTCGATGTTGCCTCTGCCAAGACGCAAGGTGGATGCATTGTACAGTCTTATGGCAGACGGCAAGAATGACCTCCTGTAGCGCTCCCTGTCGCACCGTGGATGAATCAGTCTATTGCTGAACGTGCTCTTCATTCCTGCAAGCCTGTCAAAGAGGGGATGGGAGAAGTTGTCCATGATGGCC
This sequence comes from Atractosteus spatula, assembly GCF_055471065.1. Classification (NCBI taxonomy): domain Eukaryota; kingdom Metazoa; phylum Chordata; class Actinopteri; order Semionotiformes; family Lepisosteidae; genus Atractosteus; species Atractosteus spatula. Next base: position 28,323,547 of record NC_142712.1, read on the forward strand.
TCTAGTTTGGACATCATTCTCCTCTCAGCCACTACCTCCAAGGAGTCCAGGTCAAACCCAATGACAGAGCTTGCTCTCCTGATGAGCTTGTTCAGCCTTTTGGAATCTACTGCTCTAATCCCAGAGCCCCAGCACACCACTGCGTAGAAAATGGCACTCGCTACCACCGACTGATAGAACATGTGTAGCATTTTACTACACACATTGAAGGACCTGAGCCTCCTCAAGAAGTAGAGTCGGCTCTGTCCCTTCTTATAGATGGCCTCGATGTTCTTAGACCATTCCAGTCTATCGTCGATGTGCACTCCCAGGTACTTGTACGAGTCCACCATCTCCACGCCACTCCCATGGATGTAGACAGGAGTAGGTTTGACCTTTTTCCTCCTGAAATCTACCACCAGTTCCTTTGTCTTTGTCACATTCAGTTCCAAGTGGTTCACCCCACACCACTCCACAAAGCTGCTGACCAGTCCTCTGTACTCCTCTTCCTGCTCACCCTTGATACATCCCACTATTGCAGAGTCATCTGAGAACTTCTGCAGGTGGCATGACTTTGAGTTGTACTTAAAGTCCGAAGTATAGAGGGTGAAGAGGAATGGAGAAAGAACTGTCCCTTGAGGTGCCCCTGTGTTACTCACTACCTGTTCAGACACACAGTTCTGAAGTCTCACAGACTGTGGTCTGCCTGTCAGGTAGTCAGTGATCCACGAGGTCGTGGGGGCATCGACTTGCATCTCCTCCAGCTTCCTCCTTAGAAGTAAGGGCTGGATGGTATTGAATGGTATTGAAGGCACTGGAGAAGTCGAAAAACATGATCCTTACAGTGTTGCCAGCCCTGTCCAGGTGTGAGTAGGCCCTTTGCAGCATGTAGATGATCGCATCCTCCACACCAACACTGGGCTGGTAGGCAAACTGTAGGGTGCAATCTCTTTCCAGCTTAAGAGCACACGTTCACATGATAGCACATCAAATCAAAGATTTTTTTTCCCCAAAAAAGTGTCTATTTTGGGACAAATATTCAGTAAGATGCTAGAAATTATCATCTGTCAGCTTAAATAAAAAGATACAGATCATTTATTTGTCTTATAAAGCATGATATCTCTATTATTATTATTGTAATCCCTTTAGTTGCTTCCCTTAATTCTTTTTCTACTTTTCCTCTTTTTTTCTGAAGGCATGCTCTCCCGTGACTGAACCATATATATACAACAAAGAATATGCGTCTGAGCTGCTCATATTAAATACAGAAAGACTGGTTTGTCTACTCAGTTTAACTAAATTTTCTTGAGGAAATCTAAAATTTAGCTTGCTAAGTAGCCATGCAGACAATAACGTGGTGAGTTCGTCAGTTTGCAAACTTAGAATAGGTGAATGAAAATAGTCTTTCTTAAATAAAAAGTGCTCAATACGACACCCTTGGTGTGTTACTTTTGTACAGTCCTGAAAAATCTGTGTATCTTCTCACTGTTCAAAAATGCTTAACACGACTTCCACAGGTGTAGTAGCCTACGTTGCTTATCGCTGCTTTTTTCGCTGCTTTTTACAATGAACCGGAGTTGGGCACTTGTGCTTGGATGAGATCAATTAGGTCCAACATTTTTTTTTCCTAACGGGAGAGCTGTACTAAATACAGAAGCAGAATTGCCAAGTGGCGAAAAAAATGAAATTGGTTTGACTGGTTGGTTCTACAAGCTAAAAAGGGCACTTGGGCTAATGAGGGCAAAGGGGCCACTGTAGCCACCCGACTCTGCACGTCCTTGCTGAAAACCAGAGAAAATTAAATCCATACAATATATCTCAATATCATGGAGATTACTAGGAATTCACCAATTATAATATAAACAGATACACACTGATCACCTTCATTTCAAACAAGATCAAAACAAACAGCTTAGAGATGAAGTGAAGACAAACATACTGTACAGGGATTGCTTTGCAGAGCTAAAAGCAAGCACAAAAAAATGTAAACCATCCATCCATCTTCTAACAGCTTAATCCAATACAGGCTCAGAGGGGAGCTTGTGCCCATGTTCACAAGCAACAGGCTCAAGGGAAGATATGTCCAGTCCTCTGCTGGGCACACACAGACACCCACATACTCACACCAGGGCCAATTTACTGTATCTACCAGTCAGTCTTTGGACAGTGAGAGGAAACCAGAGCAACAGGAGAAAACCCATGCAAACACAGGACATACAAACTCCACACAGATAGTTCCCCAGGACCAGGATTGAACCTAGGGCCCTAGCATTCTAAGGCAACAATGCTAACCACTGTGCCACTCTAAAAAAAAGAAAAAAAAAAGAAATATCTTTATCTTGGATCACAGTGCTACTCCGATGAAGGCCATTCAACAAAGTAATTTGTCAGAGGGAAAGAAAACCTAAAAAAGTATTAATTTCTATTTCTGCGGGGGACATACAAGAGAATCCCCATTTCCCTGCCTGCTCTAAAATATATAATTAAAGGCTCATCAGTATAACAAGAACAAAAGGGATGTAAAGGAATGGTTCAAAATCAACAGTTAAACACGAACTAGAGCACACAAGTGCAAACCACAGGGAAGTGCATTTAAAACTCAGAAAAGGAAGCAATTGAGTGATGTTAAGGTTTGAATATATTGGAACAATTAGAAGTTGGAACAATAACTCGTGATAGCCATAAAAGAACAAATAGGAATCAATTTGACACAAAAATAATATGAGCTCAGAGATTCCAAATATCCAATATATTACAAATATATTAACAAAATCATCGTTAAAATATATCAACTCCAACATTTGTTGTTGTCAATCGTAATTTAAAGTATATAATGAATCACATTCATATTGTTAAAGATATAAAGATTGAGCTATGGTCATAAACTAAGTTTATTATAATACATAGTTTAATTCTTAGGATTTTTACTGTGAACATATAGTAATAATCCAAACAACACATTAGCCAGGTGTGTCCTAGTATTAAGAAAATATTTCAAAATATGGCAGGGAGACAGATTGCATGAGTTTATCATAGCTATGTCCAATGTACTTGTGCTGACTGTGCCAAGGATGTCCTGTGGTGCAGGGAAAAGTGAGGAAAGTATCATGGCTCGTGCTGTGTTAAGCTCAGATTTCAACAGTTTGTGCACAAGGCCTGACTCTGTTCCTGTCGATTGAATTTTAGAGAAATTGTACACTCTGTGGTGTAGCAGTAAATATTTTGATATAGCAATATACAATGATGTACAAGCTTGTCATAAAAAATCAGTCTATATTAATTTCATTCATCAGGAAAAATTGTAATTGGATTGCAAGTCAGAAGATACAGGTTATTAGACTGGTGTTTCTTGAAGTTCTGACTATGGTGGCAGCAGTCATGTGATTGATTTAGAGTACGGTATATCAGGTCTCAAGTGCGAGAGAGAGACAGAGTATGAGTAAAGTTTTTGGGCTTACAATATAAAGTCTGGTAATCACAGTTGGTGATTGGTTGAGATGTCATCAGGTGTCGAGGTCTTCCCCACCCTATTTAGTCACAACTGTATGACTAACTTGCTATTTCCATCTTGTGGTACCAGTTCACAGGAGAATTCCCTTGGGGTGGCAGGTAGTTTAGATGAACTGAATATTCAGTATTTTATCGCTGGATGTGTCAAAGATGGATCCAATTCCTAACAGTCCTAACATGTAAAACAAATCAGGACATGGATATCAATGGAGTACATTTGCAACATATCACAGTATTTGATTATAATTTCATTTGCTGCTTCTACAGTATTTTCTAACCCTCCTTATTCCTTATTTGATATTATCTGCAAACCTGACTAGTTTACTAATAGAGTAGATCATTGGTATAATTTAAGGAGAGTTGTTGTTAGTATACTGTACATCTCTGCAGTACTCCACTTGTGATCCACTCCACTTGCCTGCACTAAGTACAGTAGGAGCCTGTTGGCTCTGTGGACTATATCAGTCACCTCAGCTCCAGGGAGACAGCAAACTGTTGTCATCTCAGAGTCACTGTTGCAAATCTTAGTTTTAGAATACAACTTAGTCTATTTCTCCATGACGCTTCAGAGTACACAATTTTATGAATGATCATTTTATCAGTTCAGCAAATTATTTGAGCCCTTTTTTGAACAACTCATCAGAAACTTGCTTGCTGTGCTCTTGCTGAGCATAATTTATGAGTATTCTTCAGTGCACCTAAGTTATTTAAAACACTGCTTTATTGACTCTGAATCTGAGAATGAAGCTCAATGTGTTGTGGCTTTGCTACATCAAAGATAAACATTGTCAAGAAATTTACGCATTTTAAAATTTACACATTTCTTGGAATATCTCAGAATATCTTCCCAGAGATAAAATGATGGTTGATACGTTGTATTCTGTTTTCCTTAAAAATGCATACATTTTACAATTGGTAAAAATGCTGTATTCCCAGATAGGGGGAGGGGGTTACTTTTACATTTGGCATAATAAGCCAATGATATGATTTAGTTGTTTTTTATGAATGAAAAGATGAGTAAATAATTGCCTGATGAATGAAGATGATGAATGTTACACCCAACAACAGAACAGTGTTTGAACTGACCATGCATCAGTGATTGAAAAAATATCCTCTGGTGATAAGAGACAGCAAAGATAACGTTAAAGTCACAGTGATTGCAATGCAATCACAAATCCAAAGACAGTACAGCATTAGTAGGAAATAGGAAGTGTTTTGATAGAAGGTGTAATGTTGCGCTACTGTGATGGGGCTAGTAGTGCCTTTCTGGACCTTAAGAGAAGTCAAGTGCTGGGCGAGAGACAGCTAAGTTAGGGAACCCACAAACAACATGAAGGGAATTGCACACAGCTGCACAATTACAGGAATTAAGCTGAGTGGGGAGCAAACACTGTGGAAACTAGATGCAGGCTGCTTGATGACTGGTGAGCTCAGTGAACTAAGAGGCAAGCAGTCATGGTGCTAAAGCCAGCTCTGGATACAAAGAAACTCCATTTGACACAAGGATTGTCGGCCATGGGGAACCCAAGAGATAGGTTGAAGAGACGAACTAGGGTCAGAGCTAAGAAACACACTGTAGACAAACACAATCGAAGGGTGAGTGAACAAACAAGGGAGAGAAATCCAAACAAGCACAGCTAGGAGGGTGAAGTGGGACATGTAAATATCGCACATATCCAGCATTGCAATATTACACTTAACCACAGTGTTGCTGGGGTCTGTTAATTTAGCCTTCAACAAAAGTTATGCTAAGATGCAATTAAGCTGACTTGCTTTAGCAGCCCCAGCAACTTATTGATCTGCTTTATCCTGTTTATGGTATGCTTATGGGTGTTGGTCATGTCTTTTGTTATGTAGCATTGTCTGCTGCATATCAAAGGACAGAACCTAGAGCAGGACAAAGCAAGACGAGAAGTAATTACAGATCAAGGACCTGGACAAGCACTCAGATCGTGAAACAAACTTCTTTGTGACCCTACATTAGTGTTGGGAACCCCTTGTAGTGTGTCTGTTCTGTGGTGCAGACCCAGCACGCATTGTCAAACATAAGAATAATACTCTAGGGTCAAAGCTCAGGAACAGGACATGAAGTGCTTAGAGTTGAAATCAGGTCCGAGTATTTATGTTGAAAGACAACTGAAACAGGCCTGGTTGTAAGCCGACTCCAGGTGCTTTAAGTCTCCAGGTGATTAGTTTCCATGGCAACTGGCACAGGGAACTGGGTTGACAGTAACATAACTGACTGCTGCATTACAGCTAGCTCTCCTCCCTGCTTGGCCACGCAGAAAGGGTTTGGGAATCTGCAGACATTCTTGTGGGCGAAACTTAGGTGTGAAGAAAAAGATTGGGTATGTATTAAGCCTATGTGTTTAGATAACCATCTCTCCCTCTCATCCTAGCGTTAATCCTGCATCAGCAGGGTCTGCTTGTCGTCACGCCCGTCTCCATTTGGTGGTTTGAACCAAATCTTTGAGCTGACGTTGCCAATAAATGCAACCGAGAATACTCCAACTGGCACGTCGCTCTGCCTGCCGTCGGAGGGGAGGAGAACAAAGTAATGTAGCCAATTCATAGAGGGGGATTATTAGGAGGCATGGGAAATTTGGCCAGGATGCCGGGGTTACACCCCTACTCTTTTCAATAAACACCCTTTTTAATGACCACAGAGAGTCAGGACCTCCGTTTTACATCTCATCCGAAAGACAGCGGTTGTTTACAGTATAGTGTCCCTGTCACTATACTGGGGCATTAGGACCCACATGGACCACAGGGTGAGCACCCCCTGCTGGCCTCACTAACACCTCTTCCAGCAGCAACCTTAGTTTTTCCCAGAAGGTCTCCCATCCAGGTACTGACCAGGCTCACACCTGCTTGGCTTCAGTAGGTTGCCAATTGTAAGTTGCAGGGTGACATGGCTGCTGGCCTGTATTTAAATAACCATCTTTAATTTATTTTAAACAAATTTAAAATATTGAACTGTAAAATATTAAACTACTAATTTAGAGTAAAATAAACAAAACTAAAATGCTATTTGAACAACATTTAAAGATTATATATAAAATTAGTATATGTTACAGTATATAAAGGCACAGTGTTGTAAAAGCCACTAAGAAATAATAAGGTAAATTGTTATTAATATTCTGTAATATTCTTCAGCAATTTCCTTGTGAGTTATGATAGCACTGGAAATGTTTTGTACTTTATTTATGTGGTTGATGTGCTGTACCTAAGATTTGCTGTGAAATGAATTATTTTGATTACAACATTGTACATTGTTTCAGCTAGGTGGTTAAACATTTGTGCTTCCCAGCAGAATTACCTTATTCTGTAGATTTAGAGCAATTTAGAGTTTACTCATCTGTCCTTAGTCCTTGAGTTTGTGAACATGGCTGAACCTCCATATGATCAAAAGAATTGTACAAATTTTTACTCAGACCTAAGTAATTCTCTTAGGTCAAACTTCTTAGCACATACAGTATAAATATTTCATTAATAGAACCATGGGAATGGATTTTAAGGTGTTTTGTGTCTTGATTTCTGGTATGATTCTATATTTTTCTATTATCCATTTATCAACAGAACAATGCATTTGTGCCATTGACATGCTGGATTCTGGACTAAGTCAACCCACTGCTGCCATCTGGTATGTTCAAAGCCAAGAATTTCCATCTTGAGCTTTGGTTTCAGTAATACCTCTATGCCATTTTTCATAAAATAGAAACACAGCAAGCATTCAAGTATGAAGCAAAAATTACAGTGTCTTAAATCCATTTTATTTGTCGATTTATTGAAGGCTCAAGACCCATTTCTTTTTTTTAAAACTTTTTATTTAGCGATGAAAGGGTTTACAAACAATATAACTAAAACAGCAGAATAAACATTTGCCTTCATCTTACATTCTTGCCACATTTTATATATATAAAATAAACTATTTACACTATGCTAGCAGGTATGGAGGGCAATACAAAAAAATACAATTGTCTGATAAGAAACACAACAAACAACAAAAAAGTCAACACTCAGATATCACTGTATATTTTCTCATAAACTAAAATCAGGTCCCTGTAGGGAGATAAATTGAATCCATGTTTCCTAGTATTTGCTAAACCTCTCTGCCTGCAATCTGAGAGAAAAAGTTATTTTTTCCATTATATAGATCTCATTCACAACATTAACCCATTGTTCATGTGTTGGAGGTTCTTTTATAAGCCATTTTCATTTAATTACTTTTTTTACTAGCTGCTAGAAGAATACTTAATATATATCTATCCTTTACTTCAATATCATCAGTCAAAATTGCCCAAGTATATAACCGAAAATTCAAATGGTATGTTCACATTTACTAAATTATTAAGAGTTATATGTATAGATTTCCAGTATTGCTGTATTTTTGGGCATGAACAAACTTCTGTGAATAAGTCGCATCTTGCTCTCCACATAATCTCCAACATTGTGCCTTTTTGTTTGGCTTGAATTTTAGGGCTGCTAAAAACCGGGTCCAATTCTTCCAACAAAACTCTTTTTTTTTGTAGAGCCCTGTTGAAATCTACACATATAATTCCACTGCTCCATAGAAATTGTTGTGTTGGTTTCTTTTTCCCATTTTATTTTAATATATTCCGTTGATTCTTTTTTTATATATTCAATACTACTGTACAGCTTTGATATTATTTTTTTTCAAATTACCTTGCTGATATGCAGCTACAAAATTATCAAGCAATTTATTACTTTCCTTTATACATGGGTGCTTTCTCCAGCTATTTATATCATGTCTAATTTGAAGATATCTATAAAAATCTTCTTTTTCCAGATTATATCGTTGTGATAGATCTTCAAAGTTTTTCAGATGTCTTGTTTCATCATAGTACATATTGCCGTAATCCCTTTTGTAGCCCAAATCTTAAACCGTGTGTCAAATTTCCCAGAGGGGAAATCTGAATCAGAAACTATCCATCTTAATACAGTAGTTTTACCTCTTTCTCCAAATCACAGGTTTTTATTATCTTAAACCAAATTTTAATTGGTAAAGTTTTCCAAGGTATAGCCGTTTTATATATAATTTTTGCCAAAGATCTATATCCCAGAACCATCTGTATTGGGAATTCACCTATAATCAAAGACTCCATCTCTTTCCATTTTGCAGTATAATATCCATTGCAACAACATATTAGTGTTCTAAGCTGAGCTGCTTGGTAGTATGACTTTAGACATGGTAGGGCTAATCCACCCTTCTCCCTGGACAATTGTAGTGTTTTAAACATAATTCTTGATTTCTTTCCATTCCATATGAATCTTGAAATAATTTTATCCCATTCATTAAACTGTTCTGCTGAAATTTCCACTGGAAGAGACTGAAAGTAATCACGGTAGAATATTCATTTTAATTTTAACTCTTGATCCCAATGAAAGAGGTAGCAGACTCCAGCCAGCCAGATCATCTTTTATTTAACATATTAGAGGACTGAAATTCGAATTGAATTATTTTGATAAATCTTCTGGTAAATATACTCCCAAATACTTAATAGAGGATGATAACCAATTTAACTTTTTTCTATATTTAATGTGTATTCTGATATCTGACCAAATTTTTCCAAAAGATCCATCACTCTGATAAATGATTCATTGGGTTCATCCAAATATAGCAGAACATCATCTGCATACAATGCAATCTTATGTTCTTTACCTTTAATTTCTATATCTTTAATTTTTGGGTCTTGTCTAATCCACTCTGCTAAGAAATATATAGAGAAAACAAAAGAGGTGACAGAGAACATCCCTGTCTTGTAACTCTTTTCAAACAAAATCTCTTAGACAGATGTCCATTGATATAGATTTTTACTATAGGATTTAAATAAATTGTTTTTATTATGTTGATAAATTCATCAGAAAATCCAAATCTCTCCAATATATAATATAAAATATAAATCTGATATAAAAATTCCCAATTTACCCGATCAAAGGCCTTTTCTCCATCTAGGTTGACAAAAATTGCTTCCCTCCATCATTAATATGCTTCATAATATGAAGGGTACGTCTAATATTGTCTTGTGTTTGTCTGTTTTGAATGAAACCAGTTTGATTTGTTAAAATTTTTTGAGGTAATATTTTCTCTAATCTTTTAGCCATTATTGAAGCATAAATCTTATAGTCTACATTAAGTACGGAAATTGGGCTAAAAGACCCACATCTCATTTGATCTTTTATTTATTTTGGGATAACAGAAATTATAGCTACAGTACATTCCAAGAGGGTGGTAAATTCCCTCCACCTCTTATCCAGTTGCAAGTAGACAGGAGCAGGGGAGCCAACTGTTTTTTTTTAATATCTTATAAAATTCACTTGGAAAGCCATCTGTCCCTGGTGCTTTATTACATTTAAGATCTGAAATAATATTATTCATTTCCATCTCATTTATTACTCTCTCTCTCTTTCCAAGCGTTAATCCCGCATCAGCAGGGTCCACTTGTCGGCACACCAGTCTCCATTTGGTGGTTTGAACCAAATCTTTGAGCTGATGTTGCCATTAATTGCGACCGAGAAATACTCCAACTGGTTGCTCCAACCGTTGCTCCGCCTGCCGTCGGAGTGGGGGGGGAGAACAAAGTAATGTAGTCAATTCATAGAGGGGGGTAATTAGGAGGCATGGGAAATTTGGCCAGGACGCCGGGGTTACACCCCTACTCTCTTCGAGAAATGCTCTGGGATTTTTAATGACCACAGAGAGTCAGGACCTCGGTTTTACGTCTCATCCGAAGGATGGCGCTTATTTACAGTATAGTGTCCCCGTCACTATACTGGGGCATTAGAACCCACCTGGACCGCAGGGTTAAGTGAGTCTAATAAAAGGACTATATCTTTTTTATTTTGAGTTTCAGAACTGGAATATACGTTTTTATAGTAATTCTGTAAAGATTGATTGTATTTATTTTAATTTGGATTGTATTTGATTGGTTACTGGATTAACGATTTTGAAGATTATTGATTAAGATGTTTTTTTACATAACCTTCTTGCTAATATTTTCATTGATTTGGCTCCTGATTCATACTGTTTTAGAAATTTTAGTTTTGTTTCTAACTCTATAATTTGTAATTTCTTTCTTTCCTAATTTTCAGTAATTGCTTATCTATTGTACAAGTGGGTGTTTTTTATGTTTTTGTTCTATAATTTTTAATTCAGATTGTAATTATTTTAATTTGGCTTGTTTTATTTTCTTTTTACATGAACAAATGGAAATAAGTTTCCCTCTAAGTACAGCTTTAACTGTATCCCATAATATTGCTGGGGAAACCTCTCCCGTATCATTATTCTGTAAAAACTGTTCAAACTGCGTAATTTGCTCTTTAACATCATTATCATTCAATACCCTACAGTTTATCTTCCAAGCAGTATTTTTTTTTACCAGATTTAAGTCTAAATTTAGATAACCTGGTGCAGGGTCAGACAAATCCAATGTTCCAATTTCACAGTCTTTTACTCTTAATTCTTTTACTCTTAATCTGTTTAATTTATACATAAAAAAGTAGTCTATTCTACTGTATGAATTATGAGGTGCAGGAAAATGTGTCTAATCCCTTCCTGTAGGGTAAAGATCCCTCCATACTTCAACTAGGCCTAAATCTTCTATAGATCTATTCATATACTTCTCTAAAGGTTTACGTTTCCTTTTACAATTCTTAGTATCTAATTTTGGATTTAAATTGAGATTCAAATCTCTTCCGAATATCAGCACTCCCACCGTTTCTGCAGCTATTAAATCAAACATTAAAAAAAAACCTATCACTTCCTGGTGGTGCATAGATATTAAACATTGTAATAAAAGAGTCTTCTATCTTCCCTCTTACAACGATGAATCTACTATCTTTGTCTTTGATCTATGATAAATACTCAAAGTTAACTGTTGATGGAATGAGTATAGCTACTCCCCTTTTACGTCCCGTTTTATGAGATGAATAGAACACTATCAAAACCCATCCTTTTCAATTAAGCATGTTCTGTGTCAGATGAGTCTCCTGGAGAAACACTACCTGGATCTTATCACTTTTAACTTTCATTAGTGTTCTACTTCTTTTTATCAGATTATGTAGACCATTTACATTAAAAGAAATTACTTTAATATTCTGTGAAGACATCATTTAAATTAAGTATTTTGCATAGAAACCTCCCAGTCTCTCAACCATGCTGGCATTCTAAACTATTCTACAAAAACAAACAAAAAATCCCACAACTTTTTTTTAAACTTCATGTGGGGGGGGTCGAGAATACAACCCCACCCTTTATGCCCCAGTAAAAATTTCGAGGAATTAGAGAACAAGAATAAAATTAAAACCTCTTATTTTCTAAGAGGACCCTAAATAAATATACTACTATGTTTCTTCACTTCTCTTGGTCTCTAATCTATTTTACCTTTTTTAACGAGGACATTTTTATCGTTCAAAAAAACTAACATTATATTGAATTTTAATTTGCAAGATTAAGTTATCTACATCAACCAAATTTATATTACAAAACACAAATAACTCCATAAAAATCTTAGTTACTTCACAACTGGAAGGTAACAAAAGAGGCGGAACCTTACAGTAAATTATAGCACTAATCCAGTAGATAAACAGGCACTTTGGTTCTGAGGATAGTAATACAGTCTCAGTCATCTGGTGAAGTTCGGCGGCAGAAAGCCTGGAGTGTCTTGTACTGCTCCTCTGTCAGTGCCTCCTCCTTGCGTCTCCCCCTGTGGCTGTGCGCCCGCTGCCATGATCCCTGTCTAACCTGCAGCCATCGCTCCGGCCGCACCCGTAATCAGACCTTGGCATTTCAAGTCCTTAGTAGCTTCCGTGGCACAGTTATACGTTCGGATACTTGAGTTGAAAAAAGCCTTTAGTTTGGCTGGAAAAGGTGTTTTAAATTTTATGTTCTTTTCTTTCAGTGTCTTTGATTTCTTTGTACTCCAGCCATTTCTGAAGAACATCAGGTGCATAATTGTGATCGAAGTACACCCTTTTGTTTTCATAGAACAGCTCCTTTTTCCCCCCAGGCTTTCGTTAAAACCTCTTCTTCGGTTCTATATCTTAGAAACCTGATTACAATAGATCTTGGTCTGGACTGGGGGTTCACTGGTTTAGGGGCAAGAGCTCTGTGAGCTCTTTCAATATCTAAGATAAGATAAGATCACTTTATTAGCCATATACAATTGCTTGCATTAGGAATTTGTCTTTTCACATACCCCAGCTTGTTCTCCATGAGACACAGACACACAGACAGGGAGAGAAGCTTGGGGTCAGAGCGCAGGGTTAGCCCCTGGAGCAGTTTGGGTTTAAGGGCCTTGCTCAGGGGCCCAACGGAGTAGGATTCCTCTGCCAGCCATGGGATTTGAACTGGCAACCTTCAGGCCACAGGCACAGATCCTTAGCTACAGTGCCACCGCTCCGCCCCACATTAATGTTTTCTTAATATCCCTTCTGAAATCTCTCAGTTTGTTAAAACATTTTTTGAGGCTCACAGGGGATTCGCGATCTTCAGCATCTTCGGACTGGCTCCTTGCGCCCCGCTTGATTGGTGGGGGGGGGAGGACTATTTCAGTCTCCCCGTTCCTTTTTTAAAATCCTTTTTCGAGTAGTTTTGAGTGTTTTTACGTCCTCTTCCTTGTTTTTCCATTGTCACCTAAACTTACTGTTTGTTTTATATTATTTAAAAACACGAGTTTAACAAAGGTGTTGGTTTTTTTTTTTTAAAGATAACCGAGAGTGCGAAAAAATTAAGCAGCCATTGCTTACATAATGTCACTGGAAACCCTCAGGACCCATTTCTAATGCCGACACTTAAGAGTGTATTACAAAATTCTATTTACCTTTAAACGTGGGCTTCCTCCCATTTACTCTAACACTTCCTCATTTTTTTATATTTCCACTGCTGGTAGTGCAGTGAGCTCCAAGCAGGTAAAATAAAACACAGAAATTAACTGAATTCCAACTGAATTAAATTATTTAGGTGAAACGTTTCACTTATTTTATTCATATTTTAAATTTTGGGAATTCATTTTCTGTGTCAGATGCTATGCCGATTCCTGCAATGGAATTAAATACAACAGGTAAACTTAATTTCTTTGTCTTTAATCGTGGCTGACTGAACTGCAGTTAATTGTAAACAGCCCTGAGATAGTCCTGAGCATTAAAAGATGCTTTCTCACAATTTGTAAACTTGAACTTAGAATGCTCATTAATAGGGAGAAAAAAGAAGCAAGATTACGACATTCTATATGGCATGACTTTATTGAAACAAACGGACAATGTTAGACAGATGGATAGTTTTGTATTTTTAAAAACATGCCTTTTATGTACCCATTTCTGCAAGGTTCCTTGACACTTAAGTAATAAAAAAGGTAGTTTTTCTCTTAGATTCCAATGGCCAAATTATTCTTATTTTATTTTTCGATAAATGATTGTTGTCGCGGATGCGCTACTTATTTACACTGTTTACAATTATAACATCCTGTACAAAATAGAGAGAAAGTTTTACAAAGGATTGCTTAGGAAAAACAAATGTCTGTTTCTTTAAAAAAAAAGTTAAATCAAATATATAAAAAATTCAACAAACTCAGGTCCTTTCAAAGGCTTTGCAAACACACCAAGGTGACATGCATTTACAACACTTAGGAATCCATCGAAGTTGCACGTCAGTTACATAAGATACCATCATAACACCTTTTTTAAAAAAAAGTCATTAACTTTGCAAGATTAAGACTTAAGTGTGACTATTCAGCAACCTGTATTGGCCTCAAAATGAAAAACTTGTAATGTATAGCACTGGACAATCCCATGGTGGAAACTGAGTTGTATTATTTAAGAATCTTGGAAAGGTCAATTTTTTTTTAAGTCAAATGACCTCTAAAAACCAAACAGTAATTTTGATTTTTGCCAATAATTATGCCAGTTTCTTTTGTCTAGCAGCAAAAATACATTCCTCATTTCTCATTGGGCTATGTATATTGTAGAGTATCAAACTCCCTACTATGATTCAGATTGTGCTCTAGTCTAGTTTGTGTAATAAACGAACCAGATATAGATAGAATTTAATTGTGCCTTAAAGACTGTAGTATTAATGCAAATGATTACATATATTTTCAACCAGATCAGATAGCTTATGCCAAGGACTTAATTTTTTTTTTAATTCTCCTCCAAACCACCTCTGATTCCTAACCTGCACTATGCCAGGTAAATTATAAATTCAAAAGGTTGATTTTTAATTATACCTGGATTTTATAAACTGGTCACTTGCATAAAAAGATGCAGGTGAAACAATCAGAACTGGGACTGGGATACTTTACACAAATAAAAAGTAAAGTAAAAAGTGTTGAGCTCCTTGACTGGACACTTGAAATATTTCTGAAACCAAATCAGCTTACAAATATAACATTCATAATATCACTAATTATTTGGGGTATCAACAAAATCTTACCTATCTTTATCTTTAGGGACTAATGTCTTTGGCTTGTCAGGTAAAACCATTCAAAGGCCATTTTTTGAAGTCAACATTTGTAGTAAATGAGTGTGAAACACCACCACTCCAAAGAAATAGCTTTTGAAACATTCTAAAAGCCCTCAAAAAACTAATAAGGCCACAGAAGGTCCTAAAATTACACACACACACAAGCTCTGCATTTAAAACTGTATAGAATAAGGCCTTAAATAAGTAGTTCTAGTGACACTATTTGAAGAGAGAAAAAATTTCAATTCCTTTCTCAAATTTTATTAAAACAAACTGATACATCCTTACTGGCATAAAGACAATGCTTTATTATTGTTTTTTTTTATTTAGCGCAAACCTGTATGTAGCTTTGTTACATATTCTTTGGCAAAGCCAGTATAAGTTGCTGTATAGTCCTCTTACACAGGATAACTGCTTCAGCACAGCACATGAACCCACAAAGAGAAACAGTTACAACAATTAGAGGAAGTTTACACAAGGCAGGGTAAAAAATTAGAAAGACAGAATCACAATGGTGTTGTATGGCATGCTCAGGTAGGTTTCTCAATAGATTGTAAATTAAATTTGTATTCTTGAACTTTGTTTTAAAGGTAAGAAAAATACTAATGTGCAATCTCACTATATGTTGTTCAGGTGGGTAGTTGCATCAGCATGCATAGACTGCAAAGGAACAAGTAATAGGTTAATCCATACTGAGAAGAGAAGAAGGGAAACATCACACCCGAAAAAGGCTCCACAGCCAAAACGTTTTGTTTCCTTTCTTCTCTTTTCAGCATCTTATATGTTGGCCTTGATGTTCAGAAGACAATTTTCTAATCCTTATGTATTCCAACAACAATAAGTATGGAAGGCATTTATTTATATCTAAGGTGATGTAAATACTATCCCAAAAACTGGGTATTATTTAAAGTACAGTGCTTTTTGAAGTCATTTTTAAGCGAGTCATACGAAGACATCTTGAAGCGTATCTTTATTATGCAAGAAAATGTTCCCTATTCTTGTGATCTTCAAATGAGATTTGAATGTTAAAAGTAGAGAACTTATATCTGGAACTATTAAATGCTTTTACATAGGTTGGTTATATCTATTTTAAATCCGACAACATATATACAGGTGCTTTGTTTCGCAGATGGAGAATAAATTTTCATGCATTATTAACCTTTATTAAGTACATTTTCATTTTATCAATACCCTGTTAACATACTTAAGATAGAGATACATACAGACTTAAATGTTTTAGTGTGACAGTACGAATATGCCCCTTTGTGGAGTAAAGGCGTTTCCTCATTTGTGCGTTAGTGTTCGTTTTAAATTGTATTGGCCTTCATTTTCAGTTGTTTAAGTGCCAGACTTCTTTAGGTTTTGATGATGAAATAAAAATAATAAAAATCCTACAGAGCTATGAATTAGGAACATACAAAAAAAAGTTTAATTTTTTTTTCAAATTTTCCAACGCTGAATACATTTGTAATACTCCAATGTCTTAAATTAATTACATTCCAAAAATGCCTACTTTCTGAGCATGCCAATAGAAACCATGAATGCTTTGTCCTTTCTTAAAAAATAAACCAATTAAAAAATAAACCTTATTTTCCACAGCTTAATAAAAAGCAATGCACAAAAATCCCAAGTAATAAAAAAATCTAGTTTGTAAAAAGCATTATTAATAATATTATCATTATTATGGTCTTGTTGATTGAAAATTACTTAACTATGCAAAAGCCCCAAGTCTACTTTTTTTGGGACAAATTGTTAATCATACCTTACTTTTAAAACAGGAAATGCTCAGAGTCACACATGATAGAAGGTAAAGAACATGACTTAGTCAACACTTTGTCTCTGCTAAAATTAAGATAGATTCAGGATAGGACAGCCTCTTTTAAATACATCTTTTCTAAGGCTTGATTTGAGGTTTTTCAGTAACACTGTTGCATTCACTTATTTATGAGATTTCTGGTACCTGAATGCATTGAGTTAAAAGTCCTAAGGAAAAAAGACAACTTATTTCAATAACTGCTAAAAAAGAAGAGTATTCAATTTTGCACAAGTTTGTAACCTAATTCAGAACAATAAAAAAACTAACAAGCTTTTCATAAGAAATGCATTTAAAATACCTAGATGGGTTTTTACCTTGTGTTACATAGTTTCCCACCCTCCCACTGTACAAAACTAGCATGCAGTTTCAGTTTAAGTTTGACATGATTTAACATTTTCTGTATCCATAATGGGAAGTTACTGGTCCACAACTGCTAAAGCCTAAAGCTTTTTGTACTTTGTTACATTAAGTGCATTTGTGCCCTATGACACTTAATGCTGAGATATGCAATTAAGATTCCATCAATTCCATTAAGATTAAGATGCTGAGATGAATAAGTGTAAATTTACACTCTGCATTCTGAAAAACCACAACCGTATCAATTTCTAGCTGTCTCCCTCTATGCCGGTTGGTCACGTTTCATGTTTATTTGTTCTGAATTCAGGAATGGCAATTTATTTTTCCCATTTTAAATGCCCCAGTTCCAAGGCTCCCTCTTTTCATTTTTGCCCCCAGAGCCATATTCCTGAATTAATACCAGAATCATAGATACATGCATCTGTCCTCCAGGGATAGAAGATAGCAGACTCATTACTGCTTCTTCACACTCTGAAACACTAAAGCTTATACCATCAGTTAACTGGAGGCTAGGTTCAACAGCTGTTGCCTTGACAAAAAATAAGGATCATTGGGGGATTCTCCAATTCACTTTATTTTCCCCAACGCTTAGAAGAAGTGCTCAGGCGGATTAGTTCGACAACAGGGAACCAGTACAACAGCATTGGAACCAGTTCTTCTTTTTTCATATGGTTATTATGTGTAGCTGTAGAGCAGCAACTACAAATTTAGATTTGGGTGTATAAGCCACATAATAAGATCAGGAGTGACAAAGTGCATCACTATAGAAGTTCCTTAATGTTTGCAGATCGGACACTGAATGATGTATTCTATAGTCTATTTCTGGTGACCATAGTCACTCAAGTTTTCTTTTCCATTCATGGTTCATGAATCCATATCTGCAATCTGCAATGATTTGTAAAGATGAGGTTCAGATATACCCATGACCTATGTGGAACATCAAGCCAGGGACCTAATTAGTTGGATCTTTCACAACGTTTGCAACATTACGAGATCCATTTGGCTAGCCAAGCTTCAGAGAGGTAAAAGGTTTCCAGAAGGTCTCGTGCAACTTCAAACAATGGCAGGGGTTCTGGTGGATAGAGAGATGTTTATTCTCCTTGATTTGCTGGATTTCATAGAGGGTAATAGTATTGGGTGGGGGAATGATCTTTGACACTCCGGTAGCCAGTGCTGTTGGAGTGGATTTGAGGGTTTTGTTGACGCACCACATTTTTGTGTTTAATTGGACAAGAACAAATCAGGCGTTGCTACTTCTCATTCATACCAGTACTTGGCTAAGAATGTGAAAGGACCATCCCTGCTACTAATGTACTAATGCAGATGTAGAAATAGCCCCAATTTGCATCATGCATTCAGACCACAATGTCTGTATTTAAAGATGAAAAAACTCAAGGGCATCTCCAGTGCAGAGCTCCTGTTTATGAAGTCTGCATTCATTGTACCACCAAATTTCCAAAGGCACTTAGTCAACTATTTTGAGGTGTTTGTTTTTAGTATTCACTCATACAATCACAAATGATAATATGCTTAGATATTTTATATGTTGATTTTCCAGAAAGTATGGGCATTCCTTTTGTTTCATTCCATTTTTTAAAGTTTATTTTCAGGTACTTCTCTGCCTTTTGTCTCTTGGCTAATGTAATTCTATGGTAAACCAAATCCAAGGAGACTCAAACACACAGTGTTGCAGGCACTTTTGCTCTAACAGAAAAAGACATTCAGATTTTACCATTTAATCTGATCCTTACGTTTTTCCTCAAAATTTACTGGCATAATTCTTTTAAAATATAACTGTCTGAAAGACATTGACCAGGTTGATACTTTGATAGGATATGCCAAAGCACCACATCTATTGAGGTTTTTGTATAAATCACTCATTCTGTCACTGCATACCAACCAACAAATAAAATGACTCTGCCAATATTATTCCCAAACAATGTGACCACTATAACACCACTTTAAACCTGATGCTATGAACACAGAAATGCTGGCAATCATCAAAAATAAACTGCCATCCAAAAGGTAAGGTTGTAGCTTTTCAGAAGCAATTAAAAGCATAACTAAGGGACAGTTATAATAGCACCAATATCATTACGTTGTTCTATGGCTGACACATCTATGCATCGAATATAAAAGCACAGAACTATAACAGGTACTAAGCTTACATTCCTTGTAATTCCCAGCTACGCCATCTGTGAACATTACAGTCACTATTCTAGAAAACAATTCAAGTATTTGGTTAAGTATACAAATATATTCGCACCGTATTACTAAAGTACTTACCATCAATGCCAAATGTTGTTTATGTAGAAGTAATGTAAAGTATAGAAGTTCACTTGGATGGTCAGTGGCCATTGCTGCAATATCTTTTTCCAATGCCTATATTCAGACTATAATTGTTACAAATCTCAGATAACTGCTACATCTATTTTCTATTTCTTTGAAGTTAAAGTACCTTAACATTTTGCAGGTGCTGAAAGATTCTTAAGCCTAACATTAATTTTGAAAAAAAAATCAAAAGAAAAATGTGACCCAGAAATCTGTTTGTCAAACTAAAAGCCAGACAATAAAAACATTACACTTACAAAAACCAGTGTCAATGGCAATTAGAACAATACATTATCCTATTTCATCTTTAAAATGATAAAACTGCAAAAAATATTTGCAGTGGGAGTCAAACTGGCAGACCATTTTGACCATTATCTTTCAGATTCACTGAAGATATGTCTGTGCTTTAGAACTGTATCTTCCAAAATGCTAAAAAAAGATGTTCATCCTGTAGAAGGAAAAAATCTTTACTCCTACAACTTACATCTGCATAATATTCATTAAAAAATAACATTCTCTCATCACAGATATGACTTCGAAATGAAAAGCAGGAAATAAAAATGACCATCTACAACACAAAAAACAGAAAAAACAGCATTTTCCCAACAGCTAATCCTAACCAAAAGTGAATGGAGCCTGAAGCATTCTATCGAAAAAGCTCTTAAAAGGCAGCTTTGTTCATGGCCATTTCCATCATTCAAGTGAATCCATAAACTGCATTACTGTAAGAATAAGCACTTCAGGATAACCTATGTATAAGTTATGAAATATAGTTATGGGAGCCCACAATCTCCTGTAGTTTCACATTTGAACTGCACTTTAAAATCCAGCCTCCAACATGGATAAGGGATCTGACAATAATTGTACTTTCTATTCTAAAACAATACTTACTGATACATGTCTACCTCAAAAGTAAAATAAACAAAGTGCATCAAGGATTAAATCAATAGACAAATTTAACCGAGACATAGACATAAACGTAGATCAGGCCATTTAGGTTAAGCAACATGTGCAATATTTTATCGTAGGTTGTTTCAACAACCTCAGTCCAAAACATCTTGAAGGTTAATTTTATTGTATTATCATTGATCCTAGAGTTAAAAAAAAATCTGAACATCAGGATCTATTAAAAGCAGATTTATTTTTTCTTTGAACAAAAGATTATAAATTAGGTATATGTGCAAATACAAGGCAGGTTTCCTCTCAAAAGTTTCTCTCAAATTCCCTGCATATTAAAAAAAAAAATAATTTCAGGTGCTACTATTTCCAAATCTGGGCAACTCTAGTTCCAAGCTTGTTGCAACATTTTCTCTGGCTCAGATTATGCAGTACTGCTTTCATTGCTGACATGATACTCAAACTCCTGACCGAATTTATAATCTGTAGTCTCTTTAATAAGCTAGCACACTGGAGAAGAGCACCAATTAATTTATCCTGAATTCTACAGAAGGTAATGTGGACTCCCTGCATGCTACACTATACTTTTTGAAGGTATGTACAGGTATATATTTTTGTTCAGATACTAACGAAAGAAACATTATTTTTTGATGACTCTTAGTAATAACTAAAGGAGGTTCATATATTAAGGCGTTCTTTTAAGCACCATTTTTAACATCTATTTTAATTGAAAATTGCATATGTGTCTGAGGCTTAGTCGTCACAGCTTGTTTTACTGAAACCTGAATTCCATGATCCAAGAACATAGGTTGTTTTTTCTTCTAACAAAGCATCAAATACAAGATGTTGGCAGCTGAATGAGATCAAGATAGAAACCACTGTTTTGTCCATCCTGCCAAAACCGTCTGCTTGTAATAGGGACCAACATATATGGTAGCTGAAGAATGCTG
Organism: Atractosteus spatula; assembly: GCF_055471065.1. Taxonomy (NCBI): domain Eukaryota; kingdom Metazoa; phylum Chordata; class Actinopteri; order Semionotiformes; family Lepisosteidae; genus Atractosteus; species Atractosteus spatula. The sequence continues at coordinate 28,344,866 of NC_142712.1, forward strand.
GTGTTTTCACTATGAGCAAAGAACATTAAATTGACCATTGAATTAATTTACTTTAATGGAAACTGTTCACTTTCAAATATGTCAACAAAAGTATTGATTTTGATACTACTTTTCTGTGAATCAACACAGTTAAACTATAGCTAAAGTTAAACTGTTCTCACTATAATTTATATTGGTTAGGGGTAATGAATTCAAAATGTAAAACTATACACCTGTAAGACAGTCCATTTCTGTGTGTTTTCCATGTTCAGAATGGAAAACACAGGAAAATGCTCTTCAAGCTACAGAGATAAGGGAAATGCGATTACTATTTATTATAAGGGAAAGGAATGTAATTACTTACTTGCATGTTGAATATTCATTGAGAACACCAGATGACATTTTAAAATACACTATGTTAGTGTTTCAGTTTTGATTGTTAAATTTTAATTTCAGTTTTTTCCAGAAAATAAATGTGAGACTGGGGAAACAGACACTGTCATTTAGAAAATGAATGCACAAACCTGTTGTTCGTGGATCAGAGAATTTCAAAGCACAGACTAAAATCTTTTCCATGTGCGTGGATAATTCCATGACAATAAACCAGCTGTTCAACTTTGACATGCTCTAGACATATCAAAACAATGCCAAGCATTCAAAGATAAGGTTTCCGTTTCTTTTCTGTGAGCTTCAATTTCTGCCCACAAGCTGTGAGGACCAGAGAGGTGTGAAAATACTGTTAGGTTCCCAGTGAGCACCTGTTTCCTTGAGTGATGTGAAGGGGCAGCAGTGGAACAGTAATGGCTCCCAATGAGAGTTTTTTTAGAGTAAAAGTAAATATAACCTCTAATAACAGGTTAAGATTAATTTTCTTTGAGAAAAACTAAATAACTAAAAAAATCTAAAACTGTAATTTCTGTTTTTAACCTGTTGCAATGATTGCCATGCAGTTGTAGTTTAAACAAAAAAGTACGGTACGAACAGTTATTTTCTCTTAACATTAAAGGTGAAATCCAACTGAATTCTTTTTAATAGTATTAGTTTTTAGTTCTACTAGATATAGAACATGCTGTGTCTGCAGGTTCCTTCTGTAACTCAGCACAACCAAGACAAAGACACTCCAAAAGACTGCAGGCCCACCGATTAATCAAAAACATGGCAGAAAGCTTCTTAACAGCACTAGCCATCCAAAGGTATTCAGTCTTTAGTCTCCTTGTAGTTTTCAAAGAGTAGATTGGAGATTGGGCTCGACTGCTGTCTCACGATCAGGAGATTCAATGTAATTGGCTGCCTCCTGAAGTTTTAACAGCATGGCCATCTGGAAAGGAAAAAATGTCAGATTCACATCATGCGATGGTGCATTTATATCAAGGATGGTCCAACAGAGGCACTTCTTTCTTCCATAGTTCCCCCGTTTCTTATTCCAACAGTTCTTTTGATCTTTTTGATCATTTAGCTATGTAGTTTCAGCATAATTTTTCAGCCATTTTAAGGTAATCTCATCACCAGAGTGAAAAGCTTAAAGGTCATCCAGTAACGTTACACAGGCACATATTTATAATGTGGAACATGGCCTGAACATTGAGATAATTTTGATTTTGCTTTAATTAAAGTGAGGAATATACTTCAGCAGATGCAAAATATTATACTGCTTCTACTAATAATAGGCTTTTGAAAAGGGAAAAATATAAAATACCTGGTTTTAGAAATAAAATGGCTTATTTTAGTTTTTAGCCCATCAAAATATATTTTGCTGTACCTCTGACCAGTAATGTAATTAAATTATTAATGCATATTCTCTTTCTATTTGATTGCCTTTTCATTTTGGAAGCAATTTGTATTGATTTATGTCTATAAAATCTAATATTTTATGGAGGTTTTATATAGTTAGTAAACCAAGATAGTTCTTAAAGGAACACTCTTGCAAGATTTGAAGAGAGAAGAGAGCTACCTGGGAAGTGAGATGATAATATAATTTCTTGTTTTTGTATTTTTGCAATCTATGCAGTCCAGTGTCTTGAAGTCAGCTTTACGCTCAATATATATAAAGATCCTGCCTGTCCTTGGTCAGTAAGATAAAGGGCATGTATTTGGTAAGCTGGCTGTACGCCCAGAATATGAAAAGAACTAACTGTTGTCCAGTCTGCAACTTACAGTAGATATAATTAATTGGCATGTGTTGCTGTCTTATCATTTGTTTAGAATGTGTCATAGTAATTCTTTGTGTTTTAAGGTATAAAGGACCATCTTCAGCTAGTTATTTTTTAAGTCTGGTGGTTGCAAGCCGGACTTCCATATGCATATGAAATAAAGAGACGTCTGCTTCACAGACACCTGAACTTTGTCATTTGTATGACAACAGAATAGACAAACGTGCCAAGGATTTAACACTTAATTTTATGCAAAGAATCCACCACTGAAGTGCAGCCCCACCTGGGCGAGGCATGGCAGCTGTTTCCCACCAACAGCCTCAGTACATGGCAGATCTGTGTAGAAGGAAGTGCTTAACCAATTTATTGAACTGATGGGCTTCAATTATGATGGCGATTCCTTTAAGAAGACCAGAATGTGAAAGTCAGCAGTTGGATTATTATCCATCAACCAAAGTTTGATTGGATGATAATGAAGTATTTGTCTAGGGTTTAAACAGTAGGATACTGAGAAAAAGAGAAATGGCATCTCTAGTGCCTACTCACTAGTGGGTCTGACTCGAGGGAACTGGGGGTTGTCTCCTTGGATACCCGCTCTTCGGCAACCTGCCCTGTGCTAACTGGTCCCACGCTTGGGGGGGGTAGGTGGAAAAGCTTAGCCTGGTCCTGTTGAGCAGAGGGCCAGGGCAGAGTACCCCTCACCCACTCCACTGGGTCCTCCCAAACAGCCTTATGGCCATGCACCTGAAAAAAGAAGAAAAAAACTTTAAACACTTAAAATATTAGGGCCCAGAACTTAAACACCAAAAAAGAGAATGTAAACCTAACAGTACAGGTAACAAATAATAAAGACAAAAAGGTAAAAATAACAGGTAAAATAACCATATTGCATGCAGACAACATGGGTTTATGGCGATTTCAACAGTCTAGTCAATAGTCAATGTAGGAAAACATTGATAATGGTCAGCAGAATGTGGTCATGATGAAATTGTAGTTAAAAGTACTGAATTTAAATCAAAAGGATAGATGTTAAAATTATATGACCATTAGACTTCATTTAGAACATGTTTCAGTTTTGGTCACCATGCTGCAGGAAAGAGAGAGTACCAAGGAAAGAAAACAGACTAATCTGTGGTCTGAAATGGATATAAGACAAAAGGAACAGAATATTCTTAGTCTGGAACACAGAAGGTTATGTGGGGGATTTTGATGCAGGTATTTGAAGGGCTGTGAACAAGTCACCCAGGGTACTACTTCAACATCAATTGCCACTGAACATGAATGAAAATTAAATCAAGAGATATTCAGACAGAAAACACAAGACACTGCTTTAAATACAGTGTAATGGGACGAACTCTTTGACTACTTTCTTGAAGCTGACAGTGAAGAATCCCTTAAGAAACAAATAGAAGTCCTTTTTTTAAGTCACTAGCAACAACATAGGCAGAATTATTTAGTCACATTGGTCACTATTTCCACATTCAGTTACCTTCAGGAACATATGTGAATTTTAGTAACATTATTAAAATAGAAGAAGTTCTTATATGAGTATACAAATAGTCTAAGTTGAAAACTGACATTTTAAACCAAAACCTGTTCCATTTGCCCTTCTACATAATGCTCAATATACTAATGATAAGTATAATATACTAATACTAAGTCATAATATTTTGAGAGTGAAGATGTGGAAAATTAATTTAGAACACTGTTTGATCTACAAACTACTGAGTACAATCAAACTATTACAATCTGTATCCCAAGCAATAAAAGGTTCACGTCCACAGCTAAATCTTAAACTATAACAGACATTGAAATGGTAATTTATTCCTCTATAAAGAGGATGCTTGGTAGGATACTGTACCTTGATACCGTCCTTGGCGCCTTCTTGCAGGTAGGGTATGATGGAATGGTTCCAAAGGTCGATGAACCATGAACGGAACTCCTCCACTGTGACTGGGCAGGACAGGAAGAAACAGGGCCCTGAGGAGACAGATGTCTTTCAGCAAAGGGACATATGCAACCTTCATAAGCAGCCTTCTTCTTTAGCAAAAATCTTAACTCCATACATGTCCATCCAACAACCAGTAATTACAACACCTCAATTAAGTATGTGGAAGAAACCTTTCTGTTTAATGTCAACAGTCCATATATAGGAACATTTCTAAAAAATCCAGGATTAAAGTACTTCACATCCCCTCATTTTACTGCCAAAGTGATAGGAAGATGATTTTAAAATTTGTTTCAATGATCATTTTACAATCTAAAAAAATTAAGTTTTACATGAATTTGATTTCAAGATTATTCATTGGCGAGGTTTATAAAGGTTGGATGTCTGGACAACGGACAAATAACCACACTGTTTGAACGTGCGTTCTAGAGGAAATTCATTTACTTCAGAATCTCTGTGTTGTGACTTAGCCAGTTAAGCTAAGTCAGTATTCAATAATACTTTATTCAGTTTAATAAAAACAACAAAAAAAGCATTTCATGAAGCCCACTCTTGTGTACATACTATAAGGGTTGACATCTATTAAGATCAGAGGTGTAAAGGTGCACAAAAATAGAGACCTGTTCCAGGTGTACAGAAATTATATTAACCATATTAAACAAATCTATTAAAATAATTACATTAATTTTATTTGATTTAATTTAGATTTTATTTTCTATTACAAAATTAAATTCTACAATTCTATTCTACAATTTAATTAAAATTAATTAGTTTTAAATAAAAGCAATATGCAAAGAGTAAAATATCATGCCTAAGTTCCACTGCAAAAATAATTAAACTCTTTCTGTCAAAAACACTGTTAGGTCAGATTGCCTAGTTGCAGCTTATTTCAGTTTTAATATCAGGTAACCTGGCAAGAAATAACCTATGAAAAAAGAATCCTATTCATATAGTGGATCTGTAAGCAGGTATTTGTAGTCATTCTGCCCAGGATTCTGCGTCAGTCCTACCAATGAGAAAGTCAGAGGTGCTGTGCTTCTCCAAGAAGGTGTGCAGGTGGTACCAGAGCTTGGGCACCCAGTCCAGCACCCGCATGAGCTCCTCACTGCAAATGCTGCTCTCATTCTCCGATTCCATCAGCTTCCTGTGCAGGTAACGCACTAAGAAGCCATTAGCTGGCTCCACGTTGTTAGAAAAAGTCACCATTCTGCAGATGATAGGAATCACGAGTTACTTGACAGAGGTTGGGCTCAATCATCATTCACAAGCTCATATAAAAGAAGAGACTTCTTCTTGTGACTGATGGCAGTATATTTAAATTGAAGGTGAAATGCAGTTTGCACTATATTCATTAATTGTAGCATGTGGTTTTAAGTCTGTTTTTAATAAGTTTGTTTGGTTGTTCATATTTTGCTAATAATCTTAAACTGCTGCATCTCAGAGTATTTAAAAGAAAAGGTGAATTTGATCTGCTTTGTATTAGTCATTTAATTTACTTAGATTCAGCATAGAGAGATAGCATCTCTGAAGAAAACACAACCTCAAAAGACTTTTTTATGAAAAAAGATCCCGGCTACATAAAAGCAGGTTTTAAAGGTTTCAAAAGATCTACTAGAAAGTGCATATTTTAAAATTATTTTATGATAAAGAAAATCAAACAAACATCTGATTTGAGGTATACAAAGTACATGAGCTTTCAGGTTCAGTAATAAAAGTGAACAGTGAAGGACCCAATGTCATATTTCTGGACCCAGGATTTTCACTGCAGTCCCTCAGGAAAAATATGCTACTGTACATTCCACAGTATATTACAGTTTAATCTTATTATATATATACACCCTAATTAGGAGAGCTACACAGTTTTCCAGCACATACCTAAAGCTCAGATGCAAACCGTGATTTGGAGTCATCTTGACTGGCTGATTAGTTGTACCAATAATATAGGGGCTGCAAACAAGAAGAAACATGTAAGAAAATCTATGCTAAATAATTTCTCTTAACTTTATACTTAACCATCCAAATCATATGGAATTCCAATGGAAATTAGTGCTACATGTGAATTGCTTTTTATATTTACGTTATACAGTACACCATAGCACATTGTGTAAGTTGCCCTGGACAAAAGGATTGGACAATAGTATTATAGAAGCAGCAAATGAAATCCAAAAGATAAAAGTTTAGGCTGGGCAAACACTTGTCAGAAGATGTTTAATGTAGACAAGTACAGGATATTGTATGCAGTTAGCAAAAACAAATTATAAATACAAGATAGGAAATAAAGTGAAGACCTTACAAAAATCCTGACTCACCATTTGTGGTATTTGCAGGTCAGAGCACCATTAACAAGCTCACTGATAGAACATGCATCACTAAGGTCATCCAGGATAATAACCAATGGGACATCTCCACTGCTAGTCTCCCGATCAATTTGATTTGCCAGATTGGAAAGATACAGCTGCAGGTCCTGAAAACCAAAATGGAAAGATGATAAATACTTTGCCTTAATACACTGCTTTAATAATTTAATATCTCTTATACAGATTTACATGATGTTGGTAGTGTTGCATTCCTTAACAGCACTTTAGAACTCAAGAAAGGTTACAAGTGTAACCTTTGTAATTTTGTTGTTACAATTGAAAATATCTGTAGTTCAAGATACTGTGTACATTATAAGATATTATATTAAGATAACATAAGATAAGATATAAGATATTATGTTTGTGTCCTTTTATAATGTAAAGAACCATTTATACAGGGCTATGCCATATTACAATGTGGTACTGTTATACAAATAACACAAATGTGTTCAAATTACAGGCATATCTAATGAGCAAATTCTTATTTATTTCACAATTCTGCCTTGAAAGTATTGGGGGGAAAGTAGACAATTTTGCTATATTGAGGGTTTCTCAATTTAAAATGGCAAGCCTTTCTGTTTATTTTTTGTTTACTTAGATGTATAAAAAATGTGAAACGATTGAGGATAATTTTTTTACAATAAAAAATCATATTAAATCGGTAGCTATAACTCAGTGTAAACAAGAATAAAACACTTGTTAACCGATTGTCGGGTTTAACATTTTGTAAATAAGTATTTTGAGAAAATAAAAACACGTTATGACAAAACTTGAGCAAATGTATTGCAATAGTAAATTTGAGCTGTTGTAGGCCACTCAATGGAGCTCACCTTGCAGGACTGCTGGTGCATGTTATATGTGACCGTGATGCCTTCTGTGACTTCCCGCCCAGAGCGATCCACCAAGTACTCCGCTAGACGTGAAGTGAGGTAGGTCTTGCCTGTACCGCTGGGCCCCGAGAGTATCAGTCGTCGATGTTTTAGCAGTAGGCTGATGTAGTGTTGCATCATGGGCTTGGGAATCAGAGTCTCAAACACCAGACTGTCCACACACTTCTCCTTCAAACCTATAGAAAGGAAGCGGGGTTGGGGGGAAACAAGACCTCTTGACATCAAGCTTCATGTTTCTGTTTTTAATGTAAAGATGTTAAAGTAAAGCTAAATGACAAAGGAACACATTCTAAGTTACAACATTCTTAAATGGAGTCTTTTTTTTATAAATAACTCAATAACAGTGTAGCGGCAATGCTTGTTAATAAGACAGAATTAAGTGTTGCTGTGCTTTCCTAAATGAGGCCCCATCTCTCTCTTCATCTCTGTGGTGCAGCCGCAGAGAAACTATTCATGCAGGCTGATTTAAGGTTTCCTTTGATAAGGGACAGCTCCCAAAGGGGGATGCACTTAGCTAAGCCTGGCTATCATGATCAAAGGTCATCCATTGGCACCTATCTGTCTAGGGAGTGCCAGATGGACATCTGGACTGCATTCCTAAGTGTCAGGAGTAAGTGACTCATGTCTTACCTTGATCAACCAATCAGGGACTGGTAGGGCTGAGTAACCCACGTGGTTCTCTGATACCCATGAAACTTTCAGCCAATGAACGAGCTGAAGTTCCTCCAGATAAAAACAGGCAACACAGAGCTCCAAGACTATTCTAAGACTTTCTAAAGCGAATTCTAAGGAGAATTCCAGGGGTGCGAGACAATTCCAGGGCAGGACGGCCCAGGAGCAGAAGGCTCCCAAGGGCAGGACATTCTCGCAGCGCGCCTCCTGACCATCCTGAGACTCAGCCCGGACAACCACGGAACGGCCAGTGTGTCCGAGTGCCAGAACTTTCCTTTGTTCTAAGAGTCTAGAGCGGAGGTTGCCAGAGACTAACCAAAGGATCCACCCGAGGTTAGCATCAGCAGCAAGCCTCGTGAACAGGTCGGAACTGTGGACAGCTGAATCACTATTCAGAACTAGCGCTTCATCAGGAACGAACTGGTCTTCTTCCTGACCTGCTGGGACCCACAGTTATCTTTTCTCCTGTGCACAAACTTTGCTAGTTAAAGCCAACACTAACTAGCCGGTCAGTGAGCATCAGCAGCGCACCATCGCAAGCCGCACAGCACAGCCTGGCACGGAGCCAGAGAGCCCGCAGGAGATCTGAATCCCCAGAGATTGGATGAGTATTCAACTTCAATGCATTACAGCTGGAGAATTCAATTGTTATCCCAACCAGTTGATATCAATTTAATTCCTAAGAGTTATGTACTTGTTTTGAGTATCTAATATAGAAGTTATAACCAAGTTCATTTACGAAACGGTCTAAATGAATGATATACTGAACGTATGTCCTCTTGATATGTGTAACTCTTCGTAACTGATTGAATATATACCTTTTGTATTCTGATAACCCTCTCTATAAGATCTATTAGGTTTACATGCATATTCTATGTATTAATAAATGTATCCTAGTGTATTAGTACCTGTGTGTGCGCGTTGTTTGAGTTATATCGCAAGGTTGGATTCTAAAGCCATTAAAAGAATCAATTTTGTGATTTACTGCTACAATTAATAATTGTCCCAGTAAATGCCCAAACCCCTACAGAACTGGTGCCTCGTGAGAGCACATTACAACAGCAATGGAACAACATTCTCTTAATAGTCTTTTTAAGTCACTTTAGATATAAGCCCTTGTTAATGACTGATTAATTATTTTAGAGCAGTTGAGTATCTTTATCCAATTTGAGAATACTCAGTCATCATGAAATTCAAAATATTTTTTAAACGCAAAACCAATTATAATAATTTAAGAAAGACATGTCCCAAAATACAGTTAATAGGGTCTCCTGAGTGTCTCATTCACTGTTATATTGTATACTTCAGACTTCAACAGTTGAAATCTGAGCTGTCATGAACTGACTAAAACTGTGGTTCTTCAAGCAGCTATCAACAAATGGGCAAGTGACAGAGTTTGCTGACCTTGAGCACGTTAGGGAATTCTCATATGCCATACAATAGCAATCCTTTGACTAATCATGGCCCTCCACCAATTAATGGGCTCTGTGGCCCTGTTCACTGTGAAAGTAAGAAAGAGGTGTACATTTGGGGGGACACTCACGTACTGTATGGTTTTCTTTTTCATGCAGGAATGAGGAGGATGGTATTTCCCAAACAGGTTAAAGGCACCAAACAGCTTCTGATCATTTATCATTCCTAACCTTTCTTATGTGCTTATAACTGAGTAGGCATCAAAAGCATTATAATCACTAACACCTAGCTTATTCTGTCATAGTCAGGTTATTGTCTGGTGTTGGAAAAGAAAAAAAACTACTTACTGCTTTAAAAGTTAAACATTTAAGATGCTTATATGTGAGAAGCCACAAACTTATGTCTCACCCTATAACTTCATTATGCTCCTTTGATTTAATGAACAGCTGCAGACTTGGAATAGTGCAAAATGATTTAAGAACATGGCTCTGAGTACTGAAGAAAATTATCCTTCTTATCTTATAATTCATAAGAGTTCCATTGTTCCTAGGAACAGATAGTGGTTAATTTACAGCCTGTGGAAAATAAATTTAGCAGGATTTGGGAGACCAAAAATCAGTAGCACTTAGTTCTAGAACACTTTAATGTACTGACTTAAAAGTAATTTATTTTGACATTTACTTTTAGAATGTTTTGACTTTACTTGTGCCAAGGGTCCTACTCTGAAGACCCCCTGCTGTGTCTGACAACAGTAACCAGTCTAACAGCCCAACAGTCTAACATACACTTTCAAGATTCTAATTTTCACTCGGGCTACAAAAGATTCTGGAAGATTTGCTTTTATAAAACACAATGTTTTCAAGTGCATTTCTCTTTCATGGGGTTTCAAAGTGTACTTTAAACCTTAGGACCACGAGACATATTTTAGCTGTGTTTTCCAACACTACTGATAACAAATAGGTTATTATTCGTGTTGTTAGAGACATGATAAAATTAGTCATCTAGCCTACTGTTCCTTAATATGTCAAAGCAGGGGAAGTGCAGTTTGATATTGAAAGATATATCTGAAAAGAACATGCCACTGCATGCTGACATAACTCCTCATTTAAGCCATCATAATAGGGATACAATCACTGACCTTTACCACAAAAAATACATACATCTCATGTGACCTTCACACAACTGACCTTTCAATGTCACAGAGATGTTGTTGACTCCTTTGCTCATACATCTGGATGGCAATACTTCAGGTGTCTCTGTACCCAGGATCCTTTTGCCATTGTTGATGCTGTAGCTATAGATGGAGTCAACAGATAATCCTAGACTGGAGGCAGGGTCCACAACTGTAATGTAGTCCTGATGGGAGGAAGAATGACAATGGGTCTGGTTTAAACAAAGTTCTGAAGCTCTGTGCACACAATCTAATCAGCGTGTCTCCTCATACAGCAGTTTTATTTCTCACTTTTAAACCATAATCCTTCATTTTTGTTGTTGAGAATTTGTGAAATACTCCCTATAATAAGCTGTGGCTGTAGATGAAGCTTGGTAATACAGTAGTTTCTTTCTTTATCAGAATAATTCAGAAAATACAATATATGGGAGCTTGGTGATACAGTCCTGTAAGGAATCTGAGTATACAGTATATGTATTTCTCTGTGTACATCTTATTTAAAAGACTGGTTGTAATATGTAATCAGGTTATTTTATTTTCTGTTATCTGTTCTGTGCTAGCGTGCAGACTGCCTTTCATCACTGTTTTATATCTATTCTATGTCTGTTTTCCTTGTTATATCCTGTGTGCTATGCATTCAGATTTAAACTTGACATATGTAAAGATATATATATATCATAATTCAAATCCCTTCACTTCATGAAACCCATCTCAAATCTGCTAATGTAAATAGACTTCAAAAGACACAGATATATTGCTTTTTCTTGTGTGAAATAAAATAGTATGGGCTTTTACTGTGACTGAGGTGGTGGGCAGAGACTCAGTTCTCTTTAAATCTCATATGGATTCACAGATATTTGGATGTATTTTTATAAATGGAAATACAGTACAGCGTAAATACATTGATTGGCTCCAAGAACCTTCTCAGCCACAGTTCAGTAAATACATTTAAACAGTCCCCTTTCTTTACTGTTCCTCTTTTTTTGCAGTTTGTTTTCTTTATTTTATTGTGATCGGGATCTTGTGTTAAATTCTAATATATTAGAATTGATTTCAATTTTGTTTATAAAACAGAATTACACATAAGAGGACATCAGTATTAAAAGCTGTAAAACACATTGTCAAAGTAATACTTGGATCAGGGGACCAAATATCCACATATTGAGAGACCAAAGATTAAAATTCTCCAAGGCTTTGGCAATGAACCATAGGTCACAGGAAGCTTAATAGGAGCTTAACTGAAAGAAGAAATTACTGTACATAGAAAGTAGATTTCAACTGAAACACTTAAAGTCTAAAACTTTGTGAACCACAGTAAGCTTTAAATTAATAGAATTCTGTTAAAGGTTTTTTAATTTTTGTTTAATCCTATTATTTTTATTTAATTTAAAATTATTTACATTTGATTAAATTATTTAATTTTTGCAGTCACTCAGACTTGTAGCCACTACTCAAAGATAGCTATGAAATAGATACCTATTTTAAGAATAGCAGCTTTTTACAACAAGAACTAGAATGTACTGCACTTAATTAATCATTTTCATGCAAACTTAAATAAACAATTTAAAAGAATATCTGAAAAGTGAATAAATTAAAAATGGTGATTGGGTGTTAAAGTTGGATAAAAACACATCAAGAAGTCACCTTGAAGGCCTGAATGACTGCTTTGTCAAGCATGGTCCAGTCTGTCTTCGCATTGATTTTCACTGAGCCAATGAAGAAATCCTGCTGTTTAACCTCCTGGACAAGAGCAGAGCAGCCAGTCATGTCAATTTGTTGTGGTTAACTTTCATTTCATTTTTCAAAACTAGATTATAAAATCTATTTTATAAACAGAGAATATTTTATAACTTCATAGGAAAGCAGCATTATGGCAGTAACTTCGTGAGCAAAGATGCAAAAATAAAAAATCTAAACTTTCTTCATTAGTTTTAATTATTACAGAGCCCTGCCAAGATACTTCTGCACACATGGTAATTGCATCAACCTTCAGCATGACTTGAACCAGCTTATGCATGAGGGCAGCTTTGGGATCCTTTGAGCAGAAAAGTGCTACATAAACGCCATCCATTTTTAACATTATCTGAAGTCAGGGCTGAATAGAGTCACTTACATCTTTGAAAACCCGCAGATCTGGCACACAGACCACCACACGAAGACGTTGCTCATCCTTCTGGGAGGAAGTACTCATCGCGTCCATTGGAGACAAATCTGAAGAGAAAAGGAAGTTTGAGGGATTGAGAAATAGACTTGTCTCTGAGGAGAAACATCTTAAATCCTTACTACACTTCTGAACTATCAAAGCTGTCCAGATTTTGTTTTCTAAAGGTACTGTTATCTCTGTGGTTTTTAGGGGATTATACTTTTTCTACAGGGATAGTCCTGACTTGCCCTAGAGTGCCCCAATCAAGGTTAATTCTACACAGTTTCTGATCACAGTTTTTAATTATTTTATCTAGTAGTATAATTTGTTCAGTACAGCATGGAGCAGCCTTGTAAGGGTGTAGAGGACTAATATTTCATGCTCTTACTGAATTGAGCAATGATTAGTACAACAGGTAAAAATGAAATTATTCCCCATCTATTTAAGGATTAATCTGTAAAACCTGCTCTATTGTGGTTTTCAGGCCCATGAGTGACAGGCTCCACTCCAGTAAATTAAAAATGTGGAATAGGTCAGGGTAAATATGATTCATTGAAAGAGGTAATCGCAGATTCATTACAGAACTGCAAGATCATAACACTTTGTAATATACAGTATATGCAGGGATGCATACGCTATGAATCTTCTTTCACATCTTCTGTCTGCAAACAGATATAAACTGCAAACTCACAAGTGCCACTGTAAGATGACATGATTTTTTGAGGCACAGCAAGCCAAGTATGTCTGGCTGAATCACAAACATTTAAAATGGGCAGCACTCGGCCAACTTTGTGTCAGGTTGGAGACTTTTGACAAATCCTATACTAAAGTGTCCAAAATGTACTATACACAAATATACAAACTGCTTAACCTTTCAGGAACCTCTCCTACAGTACCTGTGAATCATTTTTTTCCAAACTATTGGGGGAATGTAACTCAAATAGCATATAAAGTTTCTCAATTGTATGAGTTGATATTAACCACCATACCTGGTTCATTGCACTCGCTTAGGCTCAGGCTGAAGGACTGGGTGAGGGACATGGCCATAGATTGCCGTGGTGATGATGAGGTAAGCAGTGCGGTCAAACTCTGTGGTTGGGAGATGGATGAGGGAGGGGCAGAACTGGGAGCAGTTGTCCCTGTCTTTAGCTGATCATTCTCTGCCTTCAGATTCTCCACTGTCATCTATGAGAAAACAGAAAACTTATTTGTATGATAGTGACCTTTAATTTGTTCACATTTCAAGAAATGCATGATAAAATACATACTCCAAGGGTTCCATTCATCCATTTTCCAACTGCTTTTTCCAATACAGGCTCGTGGGAGACCTGAAGCCTATCCCAGTAAGCAATGGGCAATCCTGAATACATCCTGAATGGGACACCAGTTTATGGCAGGGTACTCACAGACACAAACACAAACATGCACACACTCACACCAGGGACAATTTTCCCAGAATCAAATTTATCTACCAGTCTTTGGCCTGTGGGAAGAAACCACTCTTGAAGGAAACGCACACAAACACGGGGAGAAAATACAAACTCAGCACAGAAATGCTAACAAAATTCTACCACAAAGCAGAACATTAAATTAATAATGAAAGGACACTGACGCAGCTAACAAAATATCACACATTACTGTGCTAGCCCAAAAGAATAACTATTTATAAGGCAGTGCTTGCCAAACATACTGAGAACGCCTGATATCTGCTTAAGACATAATTAACAAAATCTAGAAGTACATAGTGTCTGCTTAAAAAATAAATAGAGAAACCCAAGAATATTCTTACAGTTTATTACGTATCAAGTCTAGCAGCCTTGGCTTTACACCATATATGGCATGGAATTGTACTGAAACTGTTCTGGGTGGGTTTTCCGTTTGTGATGTTGTATAAAAAGTGTCCTTTTGTAACAATAAGTTGAGGCAGTGCTTCATCGGTTTTGGCTCCCCTGTGCACACATAATAAAGGTAATGCCTGCTTCATACACACCCGGATCGCGTCTCCTTTGTTGGACACAACACTTTTTTAAATTAAAGACCTTTACATCGTGTTACATGACCTTCACCGATTTGTAAATGACAGGTTGTGCAGTTAAAACAACTTTTCATACCTCCATTCAAGCAGTAAGTTTACAATGTAAAGTAAAACTATGGGGAATGCTAATAAGAACTGTTTAGTAGTACCTACTCATTCACTACACATCTAAAAACATCTCGACAAAATATGCAGTATCTCTCATGGAGCAAGATACGTGTACTTTAAGTATCTAAGCCAAAAAAGGAAGTTATCTCTATGACAGCACAGCAGTCAACCAAGTCAACAAGATTAGACTTTCAGCTTACTTTCAAGTTAAATTTCTCAAGTTTTCTCAATCCCAGATTTCATTTGTTTCATTACGAACAAAATCTGCATCGGAAATGTCTGTCTTACTAAAATAACCTTTGTTAAAAGAGCCACTTGTCTTTCCACTTCCAAGTGTGACCTAAGATAACTAACATTGATTATATACTGTATATCGTACCATGAACTGCATGGAAAAATATGAGGTTTTCTCCTGAATCTATTAGATCCATGTAAGTCTTATAGTTAGAAAGAGGAATGCTTTCTCTCCATCAAAACTTAAGATGTATAGATAAAAAAAAGACAGCAGGAGGGTGCTGTAGCACAGTAAAAACTGTAAATTGCCTGTACCATCCAAAATGGTTTAAAGGAACTTGAGACAGCTTAGGTGAGAAGGTGAAATACAGACAGTATGATGACCCAATTTAAAGTTTACGGTACCTGCATATTGTTCATTGCTTCCCGGAGCTGCTCCAGCTGGTGGGCAGAGCTAAGGGCCTCCAGTCGGATGTCTGTCAGTTTCATTTCCTTCTCCCATAATTCCGAGCGCAGTTCTGATACCACCTTCTCCTCATTCTCTGGTTCCTCATTCCCCTCAAAAATTCTGATCACAAAAAAGAGGTTTACAATTAATAATTGCCTTTACAAGTACTATCACAAAATTCCAGATTTGACCTCAGACAAATTGAAATCAGGTAATAAATGAGAGGCATTTTTCTCATGAACAATCCATAATACTACTTAATGACTATGGTTGCATAGTAGAACCTTTACTTTTTTATTAGTATTAAATAAATATACTGTATTATGCACTACCTTTTCATTTTTTAAATATGTATATACCACCATCACACAACATAAAAAATTTAATTGCAAACAATCACATGTTGTGCTATAAAAACAGGTAATGATGAACTGAAGTCCAGCGAGCATAAATTATTTTATCTACACTCTAAGCAAAAATAATGACCTATTCAAAAAGGTCAAAAAGTATAATCAAACTTACACTGAGGAGGAAGTGGATGTGGATGATGTGAGGGACAAGGCTGTATTCTCTGCCCCTTCATGGACCAGTTTTGGGGAAGATGGGGCAGAAGAGTCTGGTGTGGCAATTTCCTCTATGTCTGAATATGATGTGGCTGATTTGGGTCCCTTCTTGATGCTGAAGGCCTTGTTGAAGGAGGTCCTCAGCTGCAATTGGAGAGGCAGACAGACAGTGGTTCATTAATTAAACTATGTTTTTGGAAAAATGTCATTTTTTGTAATGAACAATAGTGTAAGTCGAACCTCTATGGAGCTTAGAGGCTTGCATTATTGTCTGTAATAAATATTAACCCTGTTGAATTCACATTAGTGCAAATATCTATTTTTTTCATTTTGTTTTTATTTCTTACATTGCTCAAAGCAGAAACTTACTTTGAGCAAAATATATTTATTATATGATTAACACAATACCAGAGCTTTCATTTCCAGTATGATTTGTCTAGATTTACAGTATGTCACTCAATGTCCATTACAAGGTTTTAACACACCCAGCTGTTTTTGATTAATTGTTGATCAACACAATTATAAAATTACTAATTACAATTATCAAGGAGCTAGATTTACCAAAGAGCTGCATTGGAGTGAACTGAAATCTTATATTGAAGTATTAACGAATTTCTGATATAAGTTATTCAGCAGAAAAAAGTAAAATACCATAATTGGGGAGCTGATTGGAGTGTTTTTCTTTACTGCAAGCTAGGAGAATAATTTGTAATAATTTAATTATTTTTTATTTAAATATTTAATTTTTAATATGTATTCTATTAAAAAGACTTAAAGGTTAAAAATAGACTAGGTATTAAAGCAACTTCTTTTGAAAGATGTTGTTTAACAAGACAATCATTAAACACAAAACAGGGAAAAAAAGCTTAACTATCTAAGTCTGATTCAGCACATTTATTGTCTTCTAAAACTAAAGCTGAAAGTCAATTGCAATATTTGCCATTTTCTGTAGCCCACTTGACTTTTTAAGCAGAATAGTAAGCTTTTTCTTTTACTGTACATGTGACATTAACTGCGAATGATACTAACAGCACTTTATTAGTGAAATAGTAAAATTCTATAGTATAAGGCCAGTTAATAGGAGAAATTGATATAGTTTAAATTACAGGTTTTATACATAGCATATTGCTTGAAATACAAACCATATTAACACTCACTAGCTCCCAAAAGCACATATATAATGATAAATATACAATAAACAGAGGTAGTATTCAGGGCTAGATCAATATACAGAATGCCGTGAGTGTTGAATATTTAGGCATAGTGAAAGAAAACATTTGAGGAATTAAGGGTTATTCTACAAACCAAATGAAACAAAAGCTATCTATAAAGTCTAAAAATACTCAGAAAGGTTATGCATATGAATGTTTGTGAAATGCAATGCATTAACATCAATCTCTTTAAAACAGGCATGAATGAACAAGAGTTAACGGTGTCCAAACGTTTTTCAAATGAAATAAAGACTGAATGAGGAATAATGCTCTGCAACAGAAAGGATATGGCAATGAGAGGACTATCAAAATTTTGGAACACTTTAAAGGTCAATAGAAAAATTTACTTGTAAAAGAACTCCCTCTTCTTGAGACATTAACAGTTTAAAAGTTTACAGGAATTTTATTACAGATATCTGAAAGAACTGTTATTCTGTTGTTTAAGTATTTCAGGCTTTATGGTTTGCATTTGACAATCAACATCCTCTTTTTCAAGAGGTCAACTAAAGTATCGCCACAAAACCGTGAGAAACCACATGTAGAGAAACTTCATTTACAACTTAATTATGGAAGTTATTAGTGAATTATGAAGTAAACTCACAGTTATAAAGAAAGGTACAGAAAATGTGAACAAAACTGCAGATCTAACACACATCTAACACATCTGACTATAATGCTATCTTGAGTATTAACACAGTTCTGGCAGTTATTAACATGTACAGTACATCTAATCAGCCTCTGGAAGACAACTATGGAATGTCCTGTCACTCTCCTACGCAAGCATAGCTGCTAATGAAGGATGGTCAATGGTGGTTCTGTCCTGTTGATAGGACTGGAGAATTGTTAAGCCTTTGTCACACTACAGGACCCGACACGACTTCTAGTCGGAGAGCATGTCCTCTCCGACTGCAGTTGCTGAACCTCGCTGCCTTTTCTGTCCTAGAGGGTGTCAAATTATAGGACTATAATTTGTCTATAAGGGGGTGACTAATTACACGATTCCCTCACGACTTTTCATCGCAGTTCCAAATCCCATATTGCGCTGCGAAAGTACTACGAGGTCGCCTCATTTTGGCAGCCAATAAACATGGAGCACATCAGAATAAGAGGAGGAGCACAGCACGAAAGTAAACATACAACAAACACAAAACATCGAACAGACATCTGGTCTGGCTTCAAAGTTCGACAAGCCTCTCCTCCATTTGCACAGTCCAAAACACTCACTTTACTTCTTTCCTTACAGCCACATCGTATGCATTGTACTTCCGGTTGAGCGCTCATTGGCTGTTGACTGTCTCAGACACAAGAGTCCACCCCTACGACTTGTGACTCACTACGAGAAAATCAAACCTGTTTGATTTTCTCGTAGTGAGTCGCAGAGAGTCGTAGGGACTATTAAGAGCGCTATGACTGAGTCACTGGGGGTGTCACACTACACAGCAGGCGTTAACGGGCATGTGCCGCAACTCTCTACAATTTGCTGTGATTTTCTTACCATTATGTAAATTAAGGCCACGACTGAAAAATCCTAGGAAAAGTCGTGTAGTGTGACGCCAGCATTACCATAGGTGTATTATTGGTTATTATTTTAGGTCATTTATCTCATGTCATGTGAAGTCCACATTTGATTCCACATTTTCTAAGAGTTTTACTTTCACAATTCTAGCACTATATGGCCTTAAATTGTTCTGTTGGAAAGTTCAAACTTCCAGATTAGATTATAGGAATGGAAGAACAGCTGTTTTAGGGAGCAAGAGTACCCAAAAATGGGCATCAAAGGAGACTATTATCCTTCTAATCACATATAAATTGCTCTTTCAGTTGGCTTAAAAAATTCAACAGTTAGCACGTCACTTATTATAATGTCTCCATGTTTTCTCTTACATCAAGTCTGTCAAGAGAAAAACTGTGCCACACGCTCTTGCCCACATAAAATGTTGATTTGTCTCTAATTTTTCAACATTTTTTGCTTGAACAACTTCCAATGTTAATCATTTTCATGCAGATGGCAAGCTGCAGTCATTCTGCTAAAGTTGTATTTTCTCTCCTGGAATTTCTCATGCTGTAATCACTGCCACCAAAAGCATTTACACAGATGAGTCAAATAGATACAATTGTCTCTGGCTAGTGAGTTGGCCTTCTGCCTTCCACGAAATGGCTGGTCTCTCACCAAAACAGTCCTGGTTTCTTTGGAAGACTGCAGCTTGCTAAAGCAGAATAAGTCTTCAGAGAACTTTTTACAGATAGGCCACTTTCAATATCTACTAACAGCAACTTGGAAATCTTCACTATAATATTCAAGTAGCTATAGTTTAATACATTTTTAGATCCTACATTTTGCATTTTGATCAACAAAGTTTTATTACATGACAGTATAGAAAAAATATTTTCAAGCCCCCCACAAAATCCCCAATCATCTTCAACAATACTCCCCAGTGGAGTTTCTAATCAAGGAAATTAGTCAGTTTACGATACTTCTAGAAATAGTGCTCAAAATCTCTACCATTCTCTCATTAGCACCACGGACCCAAGCAGTAGAAAACTCCTTATATAGAATATCAAAACAGGTCAGGCCAAGATGAAACGAGAGGAGGAAAGCCATTGGAGGTTTCCAGTGTAGTGCCAGGTTATTTTTAGCAGCAAACAAATCAACCAGAATTGTTCACATTTAGAATAATGGACAAAGAGGAAAACGAAGAAACTCAACATAAATTGTATTTTTAAGTCTATGTTGTGAAACCAGACTAAGTGCATATTCGGAAGTGACAGAATTAAACCCCAGTGTGGAGCCCTTCACCATCTCATATCCTATCATAGTTGAAACATTTGGCAGCTGTGTGAGGAGCCAATGGTAGGAAGGTATCATCTGAGGGATTATGACCCTTTGAACATCTGAGGGATTATGACGATCTGGGGTGAGTTTTCTGAAAGCATCGTAGCGCTAAGAACATAGTAAACTTGATCTTAAGATCCATCATTAATTTACGAGTGTTTCCCAAAACCCATCATAACTAAAGTAGCATGTTAAATCCTTTGTAATCTACGTGCTCCTCGACCCACTTGTTAATCACTAAGTGCTCCTTAAACTGGCTACCTCTTGTGCCAACCTTGGCGCCAGAGATCACCAGATAGAGCACATTCAATTCACGTCATGAAAATTCTCTGGAAATTTAGAATCCTAAGATTTTATATTAAGGATTTTGATATTTTGTTGTACTATGTAAGAGGAAATTTGGAAAAAGAACATTTATTTATACAGTAATGAATTTATTAGTCATCTTGGGTATATTTCATATTCATAAGTCAAATGTTTTAGTAATACTCCCTCTTTTAGTACTTTTGAGGTGGGGTTTAAATTGTATTAAATTCCATAAAGAACATGAAAAATGCTAAAGTAAGGAAAACATTTGATATATGTAAAAATATAACTTGGTTACATAAATATTTACCTCATTACCACTGGCAGTTAATTGTTTTTTTGTCCCATTTATGTTTTCTTTCATTTATCTGTATTTTCTCCTCTACTTGTATTTGTAAATTTGTTATATTGTAACGAATACGCCCCTGCCGAGCTGGCAAGTTCCCCGCTGTGTGACGCCAGAGACCTGGGTTCTATCCCATGCGGTGGCGGGACGAACTGGGGTGGGAGGGTTGAGGGCACATGCCCAGAGAACCCCAATACGTTTAATTAAAAAAAAAAGCCAAGTTTTATACTTGAATAGATGATCTGATTTTCATGATGAAATGCAGTAATGCATTATTAAAGTTAAATCATTGGGCCAAATATTTGTTTATAAAGTTCAAATACCATTTTATGTTCTGTTGTGATTGTTGACGGTAAAGCTTAGACCTGCTTGTTTTTAAATTTGATTATAGGTCCTGTATTTGTTGAGTGACACATGCCAAGCTTAGTAGTTAATTTTTCCAGATGTCATGTTAATAAGACCAATTAAAATGTTGTTCCAATACACCCAATACCTATAAATAACAACAGTATTTTCTCATGAAACACTGTGATTCTTAACAATGGCAGCGCGCCAAAATTCTTGCTTTAAATCAAAGATGCCGTGCAGGACACATACACCTTCCACGCAGTCAATCTTGGTTTTCTTTTACGGCATGTCAGTCATTTATATTATTTTCTCTTAGAAACAATAGGTGTCCCATTTTGTGCTTATCTATATGCTTTCGCTTAATTGGTTGTTAAATTATGATGTCATGTTTACCTCATATTCCTTTTTACAACTTTATTTAATCTCACTGAAGGACCAAAACTGACACCATATAATGACAGTAGTCAATCGATTGTTTTTCAATCGACTTGTAATGCTTTTTGCTAATCGACTTCAGGGGTGGGGTTAACAAAGAAGTACTTTATACTTGCTCGTAAAACGACCGATTAAGAGGGGTTTTGGGAAACGCACGAAAAAGTAGCACATACGTTATGTACATCGTAAAGTTGCTCGTTAATCTCTAAGATTCATCGTTTTTGGGAAACTTACCCCTAAACGGTTTGAAGGTTTTTGTTATGAACATCTCTAAGTCAGAATCCCTCTAAACGGTGATACTAAGGATGTTATGATTCAATGTCACAACATCATTACTCCCAGCCCACAATCCAGCCCTTAGACATCAAAAGATTTCTACACAATAAAAATGAATAATATATATATATACAGTACGGAATAACCAACAACTTTGAGAAAAAAAAAGAAAAGGGAGAAAAAAAATCAGAATGGTCTAGGCGAGAGGAAAAAAAAGGTTGAATTCAAAAGTATTTCAGTGATCATTATTTGTGGCAGAAAAGCCACTCTGAGTGAGTTGAAACTACCTCATAAAACAGAAATTCAATTACTCATTTTTGTAAGGAAAAAATATTTCCATGTAAGTGAGAAAATCCCTTCAGATCTGTCAAACTTTTCCACTTCCTGCATTGATCCTGTCTGCTGCCAAGGAAGATCTTAAACACAATGGGGTACAACAGGAAGGACTAGATCTCCAACTTCGTCTGTGTTGTCACTAGACTGTTGACTTTGTTGGTAGAAGTACAGCACAGTCTTCTGAGTTAACATGAGGCTTGACTGTGTACCTGAGAAATTTCACACCTGGAGCTTATTATAGTGTTCTGATGAACAGTGTCCATACATCCTATTCTTCTCCACAAATAGGTCTTGTCTTTCTATGCCTATCTTTCTAGATTTGAAAACCACTTATATACTTATTGTTTGTTTTCCAAAGATGCATCTAGATCATCATGTTAAGATCCTTCTGGCAGGCTTGTAGTTGAAAATTATTTAATCTGTACTGATCTTCTGTTCCAGACAGTATTTATAAAATTTACATTGTTTTTTCTTCTCACTGTTGGCTAAAAACAAGCTTCAGATTTGAAAACAATTAGTGAACAGTCATCATTTGAGCATTTAAGTTCTCAAACATTATTACAGTCTAGGAGGCCACTTTCTATACCTAGTTTCACCAGCTGAGTTTTAGATTCCTTGACTGCTGTTGCAGAGCAACATCTTACCCAGCTCAGCAGAATCAAACTAGTTTAGCCTTTTCATAGAAGGAGAAACTTGTCTTTTTCGAGGTCCCCATTGTCTCAGAAAGACCAGGCTTCAAATTTAATCTAATGAAAATGAATCACAGGAGAAAAACGAAAAAAGGGGGACAGTAACAGGAGTACTAGTCTCAGGCTACCATACTGGTATATTTGACACAAGATCTCATTTTGGAAGTTTAGAAAACTCAGACACCAAACACTGAACACTTGTGTTTTTAAATGAAATGACTTGAGTTCAATATTTTATTATCCCAAGGGACAATACTGTAACATGTCAGGAGGTATCAAACTGTTTAAAATTTACCTTACAACACCCGCTCTATAAGCGAATATAACAGGTATTCTTGGACAATCGATCACAGCCAGGAAACTAGTAATTTTTAACTACTGTTAACCAGTTGCAAATAAATGCAACTTATTTACTTAATAAATGCAGCCTTCTAGGAGGATTAATAGAGAGGACATGATAAAAAGATTGCACAGAAACAAGGATGGAGAAACAAGAACGAAGAAGAAACAGCACCCAAGACGCATGGACCAAAGAATTCAGCACATCCAGGTAATTTTAGCACTAAAAAGCCTACTCCTAGACACAGGACTGTTGTGCTACAAGTGTGGAATGTATTTCCTATTTGTGCAGTACTAGGTTAAAGAAGCCTCTTACTTGTTATCTCTTACTGATGTACTGTTTGTAATAGAGAGAGGTCACTTCTTCATAATGAACTTGAGCCTCAGTTACAGGGTGAGTTCTGTTTTTCTGTGTCTGTAAATGAAAAGACCCTAGTACTCACAGTTTTGTGAGTGCTAGAAATCTGTACAAAATAGTTGTTTCATGTAGGTGTTTGTAAATATCTGTCTCTTTAGTGTCTGCTGACTGGTTTACTACTTTATGGAAACACTGGAAATGTTTCTATAGAAGTGTTCTGCTTGGTTCTTGCCTTACGAAAGGGGGTGAGAAATTAAAATCTAGGACTTTCATTGCAAGACAAGTGGGTGTCATGTCTTTATTCAGACATTCACACCCAGATTTATGACAAAAGTTCCTAATCAACAATCTATTTAAAATGTTACCAACATTTTGCAATATGTGCCTAACTAGCTATTGGTGTGTTTTTGTTGATCATCAACATATGCTTACATTCATTCAAAGAATATAGCCATAAATAATAACTTAAAAACTATTTCTTCTTTAAAAAATAAAATGTCAGAACACTAGCTGTTAACATGGGAATGGAAATGAACAATCTATTTAAAATGTTACCAACATTTTGCAATATGTGCCTAACTAGCTATTGGTGTGTTTTTGTTGATCATCAACATATGCTTACATTCATTCAAAGAATATAGCCATAAATAATAACTTAAAAACTATTTCTTCTTTAAAAAATAAAATGTCAGATATACAACACCAGGAGTCTGAAAAAAGCCACCAAAATTATGTCTGACCCCACTCACCCCAGTCATAACTTGTTTGTTCCCCTACCATCTGGCAGAAGGTTCCGGTCACTCCAGTCGCACACAACTAGACTCCAATATATTTCTTCCCCAGAGCTGTCAAGTTGGTGACGCCCCCACTCCCTCCCATCATATTATGATCTCTCCTAATGCCTTCCTGTACCCACAATGACTGAACTCCTACACCACTACACACACATGTAAGCCGAAATTGTACTGTTCCCTCGATAGCCCAGTAAAACTGTACCGGTCGTAATATTTATTAATTAACCATACTATTTTTAACCATACTATTTTTGCACTGTTCCAAGAATTACCTTGCACTGTTTTTGTCCTGTTATATTTTCTCTGTTTGCGGAATTTTGCACAGTTTTGATTACTTGATTACATGTTATTTATGTTATGTTATTACACGTTACTGTTATTGCTATTGTGTTACTGTCTATTGTCTTATCTTCTGTCCTATTTATATACTGCACCTGAGTGACTAATGAGAAACACTTTTCATTATACTATGCACTTGTGTAAGTATAATGACAATAAAGTTGAATTGAACACACATGATGAATTTCCAAACAACTTCAAGTATGACCCATTTGGAGTAGGCTAGAGGGAGTGTTGGGGCAGGGCATACCAAGTTACTCACCTCAAACACCTGAAAAAAATATCAAGGAGGCATGAGGGAGAGATCATAGAGTCATACTTATCATCAGGTTTGGAAGTTTCTAATGTTCACAAGAACAAGGAAGAACACACAAACATAGATAACAAATCTAGTGATGCAGAATAAACATCCAAAATACTTTCTAAATTTACAAGTTTCTGAAATGTACAACTGATAATATTCTCTTGAACTTTTCACTTTGACTGTCAAAAAAGCATACTTCTGTCTGGAACAGACAAAAAAAATCAACGTCTTTCTTTCATTGACATTTTCTTTCCAAATAACTCCCCTTCTGATCCAAAATTTCTCACTGGCAGTAGGTAGGTTAAAATAAAGGGATGATATCTGTATAATTCAGAGCATTCAGTCTGCATTAGATTTTTTTTAGATTTGTTTCATACAGTTTTAATTTGTTTAATATATTTTAAAAAAGAGAAAAAGTCAGAGAGATCAGTTAAAGTACTGCATGCTTTAATTCTTTGCTTTTTTGAGACTTGCACTCATCAGATGGCATGATTGTTATTTATTGTACCTCTGAGCTTCACAAGGAGAACTTATATCCAGAAGTAAATGAAATTTCTAATTCTTCTCAAGGTTGGCATAAGCAGCAGTTATTTTTCACCATTTTATATGATACTTCTAGGAGCCTGAGGTAAGTTGCTATGGTGTGCGGGGTTTCAACTGTTGAAATGGCTTGAACAAAATGTATAACAAGCAGAGTGACACTTCAGGGATCTGAGAAGACCTTGAAATACTGAGATCTGTTTTATTGCACAACTGGCTTTATCACACTAATTCAGTTCAAGAGAAAAAATGTATTTTTTCTGTGTAATTTAAACTTTAATGTAGAAAAAAAATGTATTCAATTTTTATTGCAATAAAATTCCCTCACAAACAAAGTGATATATGGTGTTCTCTGCAGCCTAGTTTCATTACATCATTCCGTTTTCTCACTGCTGCTTAGAATGGACATACCTTCTAGTGAAACTCAAGTTACAACACTAAAAAAAATAACTTGGTCCCACTGCACCACTGACAAAGTGGAAAACTCAAGTTACTTAATTAAAGAACCACATGATTTCAAGAATGACCACCTTGCACATTTTCTTATTTCAACTGCACAACATTTGTGGCTGCAGTTTTAACTTGCTGCACAGCAGAACTCACACCTACACTATCCTGGCAGCCACTTGCTTAGCTGCAGGCGAGTTTGAAAATGTAACGTGATCTTGTGAATTGCAGCTCTAATAAACACATTGACATTAATCTCTCGCCCAACTCTGCCCATGTTATCCTGGCAGAACTCACTACCTGACCACTGCCTGAAAGATTCCTTCCCATGGTAGGTGATTGAAAATACTGAGAGTAATTCCAATTCCCAGGTTATCATTTATCCTCATAATGATATACAGTATATACACATCACAGGTTCTGGAAGCTTTTATTACCTTCTACTTTCAGAGAGAACTATAAAAATGTTTTGAATGGCATGGGGTTTTGCTCTCAGTGTATATTATCTCTTCCTGTTCTTTGCCCCACAGCCAGCCAGTGAGGTGTGCTCTTGCTTACCCAGCTTTTCTTCTTCTTCTTCTTGGCATCCGCATCCTTGCAGCTACCAATGCTGGAGTGGCTGGTGATGCTGTTGAGGCTGGAGATGCTTTCAGATGAGTTTTGACGCTTTATTCGCAGCTCTAGGGTGAAAAAAAACACAGAAGTACATCCTTTACTATTCCCTGCAGCAACACCCCCCAAATACAAGAAAATGCTGTATCCTGGGAACACATTACAAAGGGTTCACTCTAGGAGTAGAGTGATTTGCTTTGGTATAATAGGATTTTTGCAGAACCAGTCATCTTTTATTTTGTGATCAGCTTATACAGAGTACAATTATTTGAGGCTATTCTAGCATTTACTGGTGGCAAACTGAAAATACTGTAGTTTTTTGGTGGCCACCTAATGAGGCAAATAGCCTCTGGAATCATCATCAGCAGAAGTTACCTTTTGGTGTGATGTCTGGGTTGTTTAAGGCTCCATGGATTACTGCTTGCGCCTCTGAGTTTTTGGTCTTTAACATCTCAATTGTCTCACGCAAGTCCAAGAGTTCAGTGTCCTAAGGAGACAACATTGGGATTTCATTTTCAAAGGATGAATGGTGTGCATGTATGTCAAATATATCCAGTTACTATTATTTTTATAAGTAAAGAGAGCATATTTTAAATGGAAATATCAGTGACCTTTGCAGTCTGTTGAGAAATATCTCCTATCTTATAGTGTTGTAATCACTAATGTCATGACTTACTTTGTCAAAAGGCACAGGTCTGCCATATTTGCTATGCATTTATATAAAAGGCAACTGTAGCTGCAGGAAAAACAAAACATCATGCAAACCAAATAAAAAGTACAATAATGTTGTCAATGTACTTATTCTCATTCTCAGGAGATTCTCATTTGCCCTGTCTACATTGACAGGAAATACTGTGTCCTTGCTACTGTAGCTGATTGTTTGCTGGTTGCCACATACGAGTTGCAACCACAGAGGCTGATTTCTACAATTGTCAGACAGACCTTTCCTGAGATGTAACGTCCTAAGGCATTAACGATCAGTGGGGAACCCAGGCCAGTTAACCCCAATGATGACAGGTTAAAAGTAAAGTATCTTAAGTCTCCACACTCCTCTGCCCTGAAGGAAACGGTAATATCCCATTACTCTTATAAGGCAGTCTGTCATAATTCCTTATTTTATTTCAAAGGAAATTTCCAATACTTAAAGGGTAGTTTTGGTTTGTCTCTACTTTTAAGAGATTACTGAACACTTGCCAGAAAATGTGAGATTAATCACACATTGATTATCTAGGGTGTGGATTAAATCAAAACATTACATCTGCCATTGGAAAATTCTCAAACCAATAGTTGTTACTTTCTTTCCATGGGTAAAGTTAAGAAACCTCTGTCAAACGGAACACTGCC
Source organism: Atractosteus spatula (assembly GCF_055471065.1). Taxonomy (NCBI): domain Eukaryota; kingdom Metazoa; phylum Chordata; class Actinopteri; order Semionotiformes; family Lepisosteidae; genus Atractosteus; species Atractosteus spatula. The sequence continues at coordinate 28,372,834 of NC_142712.1, forward strand.
TCAATCTGACAAATTTTTAATTGACATGAGGTATGGTGTTTTATCAGTGCTTTGATTTAATATTCTAGATTTCCTAGTTTATTTTATTTTCCATATTTGGAGCATAGTATGGTAAAATAAATTATTAATTATAATTATCAATTTAATCACAACAATATTTAGCAAAATGTTTTTCATGCACAGAAAAAATGTCTTGGCTGCACATTTTTGGGTGAAGTCTCTTTAAAATGTGAGAAAGGAAAAAAAAAGCTTGTTTTATTGATTCTTTGCAAGATATTGGGGATGGCATTTTAAGAATGCTGTTATGTGCCATTTGTGCACATTTATGTAGCTGGCATCTTTTTGGACACATTGTGCACACTTTTCTCCTATACGTTAGCTAGTATCAACCCCATACACAGTGATTCACAAATTTCTCACCTTCTGTTCCGCACTGACAGACAAGCTTTGCAGCCGTGATGTCATAAACGCCAGGCTCTGCTCAAATGCAGCAACCAGATTAGCCTGAGAGAGAAACCATAATCAATCATTAAAATAAAAAATACCAGATAATGTCTTTTACTATTTTACTGAGCATTTTAGTTGCTGAAAAGGTGGGAAGACAGGGCAATTAGACCCAATTGTGGAGATGATGAGAGTTCCATAGATTTAAAATCCTGAATGGCTCATAGAGTTGTAATTTTGGCACCGGGGAGATTCTGGAATTTCAGAGAATGGACCCTGAAACATGTTTATTCTCTACACAAGTGATGTTTTACATACAGTTCAAATGTCTTAATTACTAAAGCTATGCAACCTATTAATTAAATTTCTAATTTAAGTGATTAAGATCCCAAGTATAATGAAAACCAGAAGACCCTGTGAAACATCAGATCTTTTCAAAAAGATACCCAACATCACCCTCACTGTGACAATGCATAAGCATTTTAGAGGCTATGTAGCGGCCCCTAGTGGCAGGTCATCTGCAGTTACAGACTTTTCTAGAGAAGGCTGGCCACAATCATAAAACTGACTTCTCTTATGTTTTTCAATTGTTGATTAATTTGAATTCTGATGCAATGGGTAGCAATCTTTAGCCATATTGTGGTTAGCTGATGGACAGATAGATGATAGATCTGGTAAATCTAAAAACTGACAAGCCATAAAATCCTCTCTCTGCCATTGTTGTTTTTGTTGGTGTGTCCTTCAAGATAAAAAATACTTTTGCACCCCAATAACAGTATAAAGAGTAATTTTTCATGACAATAATGAAAACTACCATGTTCTAAGATCAAATTATCATATATCTTCCTTTTAAACACTCATGACAACAAACCAAAATGTCCCTGATCATTGAAGCATTATATATGCCAATCATTTACAGCATAAATTTGCATTATTTCTTAATACTGCAATGAAACTGTCATAGCATCTCACTGAAAAAACTAAAATCAGTGATATATAACAATTTTTAATTAATACTATAATTTGACACCCCCTATACATTTTACCAAATACAAAAGAATGATTATAAATCTGTTAGAAGCATTAAAGAGAACATAATTGGTATTTCTTATCAACCAAAAATAACATACATGGGTCTCCCTTCCCTGGGTCTTCTAGTCTTACTTAGCACTGTCTACATTACACCAAAGTGTTAATGAAGTGTCTGACAAGTGGCAGCTATAAGGAGACTACTTGGAGGTGTGTAATGTACTCCTGTGTCACACCACAGGGAGCTATAAACCTATGAGTACAGCAATTACTTCACATGCTTCCAAATTGACTGCATGAAGAGGCATGCTGCCTGTGTCCTTGGTTGATGTTGTGAATGGCCATTTTCTTTTGGAGAGTGCAACGTGTTAGCAGAGACTGATCTCTTGGAGGCTGCCAATATGGTGATATTACACTTTTACACCTCGGGCATGGCTTAGTCCTACCAGCTACACACTTCAGATTTACACATGAATTATAATTATTTTTCTTAGTTTTCAAGCGTGTTTTTACTGATCCAGTTTAGAAGTTTTGACTTGAGTTGCTAAATCAGGTGCAACTGAAGTATTAACTGGTTTCCATAGAAATTTCACCCACTAAATCTGAGCTTTTGGATCTCATTGTCTTCATTAAAATGACTGGCTTCAATTCTATTCTTTAAACAGTAAAGGAACTGGAATCGGAACCTTATAGAGAGTTATGTATTAATAGCATGAACATTTCCATTAAGCTACATCTATTGGACTTCCTAAAATGCTTTTTACAATTTCATATCCCAAGTGTTCAGACATCCTTTGTAGCATTTTTAAATACATTTACATTTTTAAATAACTGATGTTGTCACTATAACTGTTTCATAATATGATTTAACTCCCCATTTGTCCCCAAGTGTCAGATCTAAATATAGTATAAAGAACTGCTCAACTGAAAAATAAGTCAGTCTTGGTTTGCGTCTTAATCATCACTCGAGTATTTCTATGTAGGTCAGGAAGAAATGATCTGACTTCTGCCATTGCCAGCATTTGAAAACCCAGCTTCAACAAATTCTCAAACAAATGTAAGGCTTTTTCGAGATGTGGATAACAGAGGACCTGTCAATGTTAATTGGCTAACGTGTTGTCTCAAATATGAAGTAGGTTAATTTAAATGGGCACATCCAGTGCTATACAGATGACCGAAATTCAACAAAAGCATTCCCTTAAATTCTAAAAGGATCTACCTCAGTAGAAGCTGAAGTAAACACCCTCTATTTCAATGAAGCATTACAAAAAAGGAATTCTACAGAGTGAAATCAACCCAGAAAATATACCATATTACATGCACATAATTATATTAATTAAGCAAAAGTGATTACAATGACATTTTAATGGTTTTCCATTAAACCATGTTTTGTGGATACTTACACTAAAGACCTGATGCAAGTAAGAAGTGGCAACAGTACTCTGAATTCTAAGTGACCCACTGAATCTGCTGAAATTTTATTTTGTGTAAGATGCAAAAAATCTGACTGCTATATATACAGTATGCTATATCTATGTATCCTTCAGATCAGAGCTTGAGGCCAGTAACTTCAAGCACAACACGCAAAACAAAGAAAGACAGCAGAAAAAAAATCCTGAAGCTAAGATTCCACACTATAACAATATTACAGATCAGTAATGCCCATGATTACAAAAGTCTCTTAGATAATAAAAGATTTTAATTATGCAGTTTTGAACAACTTAATTTATATCAGCAGAGCAAGACTACAAGACTGTGAACTTCAGACCATAAAATAAATATTGACATGAATTGACTGTAGGGAGACTTGGTTAACATGCTGGCAGACTTCGAGACTTCTAACCACTAAACTTGAACCAAGACTTTCCCACATAATGATAACAAAAGCAGTAGAATTAACATATAAAAGAGGCTTCATTCCACATAGAAAAGAGGTCCTGCACGGTTGATATTAAAAAGCTTACACTACTGAGTGTGTAGACAGCATTGTTTTGTTAGCATCTTTAACTAGAATTCAGCTTAGTACAGTGGCTTAAATAATGTTGACATTCAATAATGTTTAATGTTTTATTTTATGTTCTACTTCAAATGTGCTCTACATTCTTGTCTTTTCCTATAGGATAGACCATTTTCCTGAAATATAAATATAAATATACAAGTGTTTATTTATGAAATGTCAGTTTTTTTAAACAAAACACAATGGTCTACTTTATGTTACTTATCCTAGCTCACTTTGGATATCTATTTTTAAAGAAATATATATAAAATCAAACAAAATACATTAATAAACTGAGCAGGATAAACCATAAATAATGAATAATAATGAATATTTTAATGAACTACAGTGCCTTGCAAAAATATTCACCCCCTTGGACCTTTTCACAATTTATTGTGTTACAGCATGGAACCATTATGTATTTAACTGAGAATGTGTGCCACTCATCAACACAAAGTACTCCATAAAGTCAAAGTGAAAAAAAATCCAGACATTTTACTAAATTAATTAAAAATAAAAAAACAGAAAATAATTGAATGCATAAGTATTCACCCCCTTGCTTTGACACATTTACATTACCTCTGAAGTAACCAACTCTCTTCTGCAAGTCACATAATTACTTGACTGGAGTCCACCTGTGTGCAGTTGAGGTGTTTCACAATAAATACTCATTCAGAATAAATACACCTGTGTCTGGGAGCTTCCCCACAGTGCATTTCCAAGGAAACACTACACCATGAAGACCAAGGAACATTCCAAGCAGATCCGAGACAAGGTTTTTCAAAAATACCAGTCAGGGCAAGGATATAAGAAAATTTCCATCATTAAAAAGGTGAGAAAATACAGAACAACTGTGAATCTGCCCAGAACTGGCCATCCTCCAAAACTGAGTGTCAGGGCAAGAAAAGCCATAGTAAGGGAGGCCACCAAGAGGCCTACGGCAACTCTAACGGAGTTACAGTCCTCCACGACAGAGATGGGAGAAACTGTGCATGAGACAACAATAGCACACACAGTTTATAAATCTGGCTTGTACGGAAGGGTGGCAAGAAGAAAGCCTTTGTTGAAAAAAAACATATATCACCTCTCGGCTGGAGTTTGCAAAAAAGGCATGTGAGAGACTCAACAATTTGGAGAAAGATTCTATTGTCTGATGAGACCAAAATTTAACTAAGTTTGGTGCAAACCTAACACGGCACATCACACTGAGAACACCATCCCTACAGCGAAGCATTATGGTGGTAGCATCATGCTTTGGGGATACTTCTCTGTGTCAGGGACTAGAAAACTCATAAATATACTGTAGTACAGAAAAATCCTGGAGGGAAAACAAGCTGTAAATCCACAAGAGCACTGGGACTCTGACCCAGAAACATACAGCAAAAGCCACACTGGAGTGGCTAAAAACCCAAAAGGTTAATGTCCTGGAGTGGCCCGGTCAAAGCCCAGACCTCAATCCATTTGAGCATCTTGTGGAATGACTTAAAAATTGCTGTTCACAAACGGTCCCCATCCAACTTGATGGAACTTGAGCAATTTTGCCAAGAAGAATGGGCAAAAATTCAACTGTCAGGATGTGCAATGCTGATAGAGACTTTCCCAAAGAGACCCACAGCTATAATTGCCAAAGGTGGTCCTACCGTGTATTAACTCTGGGGTGGGGGTGAACAATAATGCATTCATTTATTTTTAATTGATTTATTTAACTTAGTAAAATGTCTGTATTTTTCCCCCACTTTGGCATTATAGAGTACTCTGTGTTGATGACGGGCAAAAATTCTCAATTAAACTGCTCAAATCAATTAGCAACATCTCTTGGTTAAGTCAAAGCTGCACATCCATGTTCAAAGAAATTTGTTTTCTACAAGAGAAGGCAAGTGAGGACACTAGGCCAGAGGAGAGAGGAGGAATGTATAATGAAGGAATATTGGGATGGCATAATAAACTGTAATCTGCTGCATTTGTATTTTTATTTCTTTCAAAGGAATAGCAGAAAATGATAGCAGTCAGTTTTATTGTCTCCTAAATCCTCCATCCTACCCAATAATACAGATGCAAATAAATAAAACTAAAAATCTTATAGAAATAACTATAATAACAAAATAAAATGAATTATTCCATTCCACCCATGAGTGTTACCAAATCCTTTTTAGTCATGATTGTAGGCTAAAGCCCTGAAAAAGAAATCCACTATAAAAAAAAAATCCACTACGTTCTTATAGCAAAACACGTAACTACTGCTATGTAGGATTTGCTTTGAATATGATTTTTTTTCCCCAAAATGTCATCCCTGCCTCCCCATGGGTATGGTTTTTGGATTTGTAATATTACAGTATATACATATATAAAAAACAGCTACTGTATAATGTTTTCTTTGTAAAAATAAGGGATGCAAAAAGATAACAACTTTACCTATTGCAAACAATCACAAAAAAATTAAAATTAAAGGTTTAATTGAAAATATTCAAAATAATGACAGTGACAAATTGAAACAAGGTGGGAGGACTGTATACTTCTAACTATACAGTATCTCTAAGTTTTTACTATATAAAGCTAAGAGAGCTGGCAAGAGCATATGACAGCAATACAACATAAAAAAGTGTTTCAGTGCCAAAAATCAAAGTTATACTTGTAACGTATCACTTTTTGGTGCACCCAATCAAAAGCACTTTGTTTTTTTATTCATGACTAGGAGCTAGAAGTTTTTCTTTCATAGAAAGTGTACAGTACATAGTTCAGGATTTTTACACCTCAGTTATATTTGTTTGCCTCTCTATGCAACTATGAACATTTTTGCAATAATGGACTGGGTAGTGACTTTAATCATTCTGAAGATTATACTTGACAGAAAATGAACCCATTAACTGTAAGGTGTGGACATTTGATTTTAGCCAAACTTAAAAAAGCTTTCATTCATCACAGTGAATCATGTAAACTGTACCCAAAAGTCAATAGATTTATATTATAGAGTGGAATTTTACTAAATTAAGACAATTATTTGAGTTGATTATTTTTAACTTAAAATGATCCCATGCATTTTAAGAAAAAAGCAGCAATGTCTAATATGTTTAGTAGCAATTTTAGCTTATTCAAAAATGCATTTAAAAACACAGCCAACAGCAGTTTTAAAGCCTCAAATGGGGGGGACATGAAAAAAGAAAAAAAAAAGACCTGGATAAAGATATTCCTATTGTATCATGAGACATTGATCACAGCGGATATACTCACATTGGCCGATAACTGAGTAGTCAAATTGGCCACTTTCTCTTGAGAGGACTCCAGCTCCCTTCGCAGCTTACGGATTTGCTTCAGAAAATAATAAATAATTATGATAATTAAAAAATATTTTGTATTTACAAAATGGTGTGATCCACTGCAAAAAAGTAAACTTTTGTTGTTACATAGCGTATAAAAACTGAGAAGAGGGAATTCCATTCGAAAAGTGAAGGCAGAAACTACCTTCTGTTCAGATCTGACAGGCCTTATGCACTTTGTAGCTACTCAATCAAACTCATGAAAGGTAAGGTGTGTTCAAGTATCATTTATGAAGTTATTGGTGAAAAAGGAACGCTCAAACCAAAATATCTAAATTCATGAACTACGATACAAAAATGTGTCATAAAATGTTTTGACAAAATGATACATAAACATAATGAAGATGTAATGCATAAACACTGGTTAAGTACTAGCTGTAGAGTAGTGAAAATGAGATGTCGAGGAATGATTAAAAACACATAAAGCAAGAGGAAGAATACCCTTAATGCATGGGTTCAAGCATGTTAAAATAAATAACTTACTAAGAACAAACACTGTACAAAGCACAGGAAAAATCCTCTAAAGGTTTTGCATTTATATAAATCGGAACCTTTAGAAAACCTTTGTGTTAAGAACTTATTTTCCATTTCAGGTGGAGGGTTCACATTAAATGTCAAGGAATTTTTTACAGAATGAGTAATGAGTGAAAAAGACAGTAGAAGACAGACAGAATGGACAGAAAGAGAAAACATACCTCCCCCTGCATCCTTTCTTCAGCCTGAAAAAGCAGGATTGAGAAAGGAAAGGAAGGATAAGGATCTAGAGTAAGATGTGACAGTCTCCAGGGAACAGTAATGAGATTAAAGAACCAATAGTGCCAAAACTAACAGTTGTCCTAGAACTAAAGGACAAAATCAAGCATAGCTCTAGTATAGTTTGTGACATCACAGACAGTAAAGACCGTGCAAACTATCTTGTTTACAGGGGAAAAAAATAACTGAATAATGCAGAAAAAATAAGATATAAAAAAAGACTTAAAATAACTGTCTTAGCTGTAGATACACCAGCCACAAAAAAGCAATTATTTGGTTTAAATTAGTCCTAATCCAAATTTCAGATATTAATTGGATTAGTTTGTTCAAAAATCCCCCTTTAAATATTATGACACATGACATTTCCGAGCTATCAAAACAATTGAGCTAAAAAAATAAAACACTCACAAAGATATTTACAGGCATTTCGTGCAAGATCAAAGTGAATACTGTTTTTACCAATGTAACTCGGAGATTACTGCAGTAAATGTATATATTTATTCAAGGACACTACATATCCATGATCAGCATTTCCATCTATGCAAATTGCACAGCACAGCATTATTGAGTCTTTGCAGTTATAGCAATAACACTGCCCACATTTATGATGACATGTGAAAATGTTCCTAGTGAAACTCTGCATGACACTGCATAACTCACCGAAGAATAGTTTGATGAAGCGCTGGATGCCAGAGACAGAACTGAACCATGGACTAAGGAGAGAAGATAGCTTTGAGTTAAAAAAACAGCATACAATACAGGGTATTCAAGTCAGTACTTTTCTCCATATTTACAAATTTCAAAAGGACCGTCTTTTAGGCTTGAATTCCATGTAATGAGAGATTTCAGATCAGTGTCATAACTTTGCTTGTACGTAATTGGTAGTCAACACTAAAATAATTCAAGTGCCATTTGAAAGTGTATCAAAACAACATAGGAATGAATGGTAGATTCTGCAATGATGATCTGATGATATTCAGTTTATAAAGTGAAAAATAATTCTTGTTCTGAACATATTACATATTTGACAGCAAACAAGCTGTATTTTAAAAAGTGTTCAGAATCATTAATAAGCATGTCAAATGATCTGGTCAAAAAGGACAAAAACAGATTATGGATGTGCAGGAGACAAGTGAAACAGAACTGCAATGAGTTCCTCTCACCGTCATCCACAGGGTCCCGGAAGGAGCCAGAGCGGATCATGCCCTTGGGTCTGTCTGCCAGGGAGAGGGTGCTGCCCATCTGTGAGCCTCCATACAGCTCGAAGGCAGCATCATGCGTTGGGATGCTGTTGGAGCGGGTCATTCGCGGTGCACTTGTGGGACTGGGGCTCACTGCCAACACAGGACAGATACATCAGTATTGCTACAGAATCATGACCAAGGTGCTCTAATCGTGAATCTAATGACTTGCATCTTACTGTGAACTTTCATTTAGCAGTTTCCTAAGGCACCCCTAGAAGCAAAGTCTGCGGGATCCTTGAATTGTTAAGATAATGGACAGACTGAACAAATGGCCTCTTCTCACATTTGCACCTTTTCTTATGTTGTCATCACATCCAAAACATCTTACAGTAAATGATGAAACTATATTAAAAGTAAAAATACATTTCATTTTGTTCCAATGTTTTGGATATTAGTAAATATCAATACAAATTAATGACAAAAAAACAAAAAAATATTATGTCTTGACTTCAAAAGCAGTGCTTATATTTATAAGCATATAATTAACTAAATTCTCAGTTTTGGTGATACAGTTCAATTTACTTTTGTAATATTTATGCTCAAGTGAAGAGTTACTGTCCAAAAATAATCTACTGTTAAATTATTTGACATGATATATTATAAAACTATACTATTTTAACATTATTATAATAGTATTTAACCGACTCCATTAAAAGAAAAACAAATAGAGACTTACTGGTCATGCTTCTGCACTGTAGTAAAACTGGCATGATATTAAACTAATTACCATCAGCTTCAACATAAACACAAAACAAATGGGGCCCTACCACAGATATTGCCAGGCACTCACCAACGTTGGTGAAGGGAGCTTTGCCAGTAGAGGACAGCGATACAGAGGATGGTGATGGCAGCTGCAGAGCGCACTCGGACTCGGTCAGACTCACAATGGTGTGTGAGTGCCGACGCTCTTTGCCATCTTCCTCGGGTTGGCATGAGTTGTACCGGCTACTGAGGCACAGTGGGAAGAAGGTGACACTACTGACAACAATCAAACTCATTGCCATCTTGTCCACAGGTAAAAATATCAACATTCATAAGTGGAAGATCAAACACCGTGAAACAACTCTCTTTAGAAAGTCACTTTGAAAGCAGAGTGCTGACACAGTGGAAACCCAAATCTTTTGATTAAGAAAAAAAATTACCTTAAGCCCTTCTTGGGCAGAGTGTTCCTATCCCGTTGAGAGCTAAAATAGAAACAACCAGATAAAAGCATGATTAGATCAGCAAAGACAAATTAAGCAGAATAACATTCATTTTAGCCATAAGCATTTAAAATCGGCTAAATGTATTTTTAAAAATAAAGACAGAGAAAAAGTGAGTTCTTTGTGTTAACAAATGGTTCTATTTTATAAATTATATACAGTATATTCAGTGTTTCCCATGCTTTTAAGCAATATAAAACCTTATATTGTGTTACGACCCCAAGTGTCTAGGGGTAAAGGGGTGTAACATTTAGAATGGTTTTGGATGCAGGGGGGCTTCTGGTGAGGGACCTAGGAAGCCTGACAAGTTTTGGTGCAAAACGGATTTATTTTAAAGTGAATAAGTGACCGGTACGTATAAAGGATACAATAACACACAGGGAAAGGGAACTAGAGAGGTGCCAAAGAAAAGAAAATAAACAAAATGGAGCTGTGGAGCTTGGGGTGACATTTTCTAGACAATATAGGTAAGATGGTGTACATACAGTAAAAGTGTACAATTTTGTTCACTACATTACAAGAAAAGATGAGTAGGATATCATATTGTTATGACCTTAAAAATACATCTACCATAACAATATTAGTTTGGGAGTGTCTAAAAAACAAATCTTTTATTCATGACCAGAGAAGACTATGAAGGGCCTGATTCGGGTACTGACAAAGCCAACACAGTGAAAAACATACTATAAGACACAAATGGAAACTAAGTAGAAGTACAGTACATTGAAAACTGAGAAAAGCAAGCTGTTCTTTACATGTTGTGGAAACATGTAACACAGCTGTCAAGGAACAGATGGATGTGATTCTTGGATCAATAATATAATGGCTGCAACCATTATGTTGTTCTTTTCCAGTGTGTTTGCATTTTAGCTAATTTAGTCAAAAAAGGACTAAAGGCTTTGGATTGAGCAATGAAATGCCATTTTCATGACCTACTTTTTGCAATGATTTGAAGGTGAGGTTTATTTGAAACAGATATATGTGAATAATAGCAAATGACATGCATGCTTTATACAACTATATATTAGATAAGTGATTGAATGAAGCACTCAGTCTGGGGCAAAGGTGTGAGCTACTTGTATTAAGAGTACTATCCAACAAGACAATGTAAAATCACATGATTGCGACAAGGGAGATTAAGAAGACCTGCTTTTCTAAAAGGATAATTTACCGTTTTGGATAAAAACAGTTTACAGCGTATTGTTCTACCTGTGTGCTGTTCAAAAATCTGGTTATATTTCTGGGTCTCCCAAACTGCACTTTATTGTTCATAACATGATACCAGGAGGCCTCTGATTAACCAAAAACAAAGCCAAAATGTTTGCGACGTCCCCATTTATAGGTTAAACCGATGTTCCCATCGGGTTTAAAACAGTTGTACTTTACATGTTTTGGCACTTTCTCCTTGTAAAACAAGAAACCTTAAAGTACAGTTCTTTGCTTTCATGATATTACTGATACAATACACCTTCACTTTTACCAATAACCACAAAATGCAACTCTGGATGTCTTAAATGTGCCACCTAATATTTGTGCTACATCTGTGAAACAAATGAAGGAACCCCACAGCACAACTCCATGCTGTTCAGGATCAGCTTTCATAACTCCAATATGAGTCTGGTTCACCTTTATAGGATTTCCTCTACTCCAGCCTCTAGATGGCACCATAAGCACTTTTAACATCAGACCAAATTCTCTCTGCCCCCTCAAACTTACATCCTAACTTCTGGGAAACTGTCCAAGAAAACTCCATGGTATTATGTTTATATCACTGAGGGATGGGTGTGGTTTATATGACAAATTACTGAGTCTGTTCAGAATAAATGGATAAACTTCATAAGGAATAGTGAAAAAAAAATTAAAAAACAAATTTATCACAGTTTGTGAACAATGGCTAGTCAGTGTGGAAAGAGCAGAGTCATTTCTCACTGGGAGTTGGTAGAAAAAGATCACTTTCAGTTCTGACTGCAGCAAGCCCTAGAGAGAGGGCAGAGCTTCAGATAGGCCTTTCATTTGAAGGCCTGTAATGGAAACTCCACCAGGGCCTACATCAGATAAATTATGCTAAAAGAAGCAGCAATCCTCTCGGTCACAGGCTTCATCTAAAGTAGAGCAGTCCCACCCAAGCCTCATGGGACATCAGTTTTTTCAAATACTAAACCCAAACAGACAGATGTTTCTATGTAGGGCTGCTTAATCAGGCTTTGGAACAGGATGGAAATACCAGTATGTATCCCCGCCTTATGCCCACTGTCTAGGGGAATAGGCTCTGGCTCCCTCATGACCCTGAATTGGATGAAGTCATTAGGAAATGGATGGATGGTATATCGGACTGCACTGCACCTTCCACACATTTTCATCAGAATTCCGACCAGGGAAGTCTGTTTTCAAGACCAGCCACACAATACCTGTTATTAACAGTCTATTAATTTGACTGGGTTTTTTTTTTGGCAGGTTAGTACAACTGCACTGTTAGGAGAAGTTAATCAAAAGTCTATTTTTTATTTATTTATGGCAGAAAAGAAAAAAACATTACAAATATGAATTGGGCCTCACCTTTCTGTGAGAGAGGCCCTTGTGCTCCCACTCCAGCCTGTGGCACTGCGGTCCTCTTCCTTGTCTCGGGAATCTGTTCCACTGAAGCTGGGGCCAGAGGGAACACTCATGTGCAGGGGCAAGGACTCCATGCTACGATGTAGGCCTGAGAGTTTGGGGTAGAGCAGGGGCGAGGAACTCAGGCTCAAGGCTTGGTCAGAGAAACAGCTAGTAGAGTTGATGTTGAGGACTGGAGCAGGGCTGGGAGTAAGACAGGGACTCCCGGATCCCTGCATCTCCTGCATCTTGGAGAAAGCGGACACAGATGGAGGGTGGTCCTGGGCACTCATCCCTGAATCCAGACTGTTGGAGTTCACCTTATCCAAATGAGCCAGGCTGGGTGGCTTACCAAGAGACTTGGAGCTCAGCACCCTGTGAATAATACACATCCATAATTACAATTAATGACAGGATATAAATAATTCATAATACAGCTAGTTTTTCTCCTTCATTTTTTGGATTTGCTTTCTGCCTCAATTACATGTTTAGTGTTTAGAAGTTTAGAAGTGTTACCCCATATCTTTATAAAAAAACTATTAGAATTCTGCTGATGAACCCACTTTTTGATACTGGCCATAATATACATAAGAGAAACAGTACTGATTCTTTTGAAAAAAACAACAACATGTGCTTAAATACTAAAGTAGCAAAAACATTAAGAAATGTTCACACAAAACTAAAAAAAACTTAAGGCAGTTCAATCAGAAATGAAATGCTATTTTCACTGGCCTTTAAAAGTAGAACAGAAGATTCAATGAATAAGACATTAATAAGATTTTGCATTATGGTCTAAAAAAATATTTTTTTCCAGGAAATGTGGACTCGTACATAAAAACTGTATTATCACAGAATTATCTGTACAATACATGAAAATATAAAGCTGAAAATCTGTGTAAAAAAAAAGATTCCACAGCCCTATCAGCAGGTTTTATGTGACTCCTTAAATCATTACATCTTTAACCACAACACCTACAAGTTACTGATGTAGTAGGATCCTACTACATCAGCAACTTGTACCTTGACCCATCCTTTAGATATGAATTATAATTCATACTAGGCTATACCTTGAAAACCTAGTATTTTAATCATTTTGAGCCTGTGTTGTTTTTATCATTAAATTATATGGTGTTATTCACAATAACAATAATAATAATCTTCTGTTCACACCACAGTATATTATACTGTGCTATGTATTATGTATTATACTATAGTATGCTATGTATTTTAGTGCTGTTAAGACAGTAGACATTAGCTTAACAATAATTAAGAGCAATTATTATTTGGCTAACAGAATGCTAGTTGAGTCAATCTCATAAAGTAATTGTGAATGCTGGAGAAATTATTAAATTCAACCCAGAATTCCTAAAGCTCCATAGCTGAGGACCTATTTTGTTCAGAACTTCATTTTCAACAGCTAAAATCATACCTGCTGCTCGAGAGCTCACTGCTGCTAGAATAAAGCAGTGCAGTAGTGTTATTTAGGAGACAGCACAGCAATATTGAGAATCCAGGCCAAGCACTTGCATGCAGCAATTTATTCACTTGCAGCAAGAGTTCCTGAGTTAGGGCTAGAGGGTTAATACCACACGTCCTGCTCTGCAGTGCCAAGTCAGCACACGTCTCAAGTCTCAGAGGAAACCTTTCACTACATCATTATGGAGGTTCAATCCTATCAACACACTGCAGAATACTGATAGACCAATGGCCTGGACTTCAAATCTCCTTTATAAACTGACAACCAGTCAGGCATAAAATGTATGCATTCCCCTGTGAAGCAGGGGAACTCTGAAAAGGCAATAACACAATGCTCTTGAGGGCCATATATTAAGTAGGCTTTGTTTTACTATGTGCACGTCCTCACAAACGTCTGAATCAAATCTAGCATCACTTGATTTGCTATTGCAGCCAAAGGTCTACTTACAATTTCATACATCTTGAAAGTGATACAAAAGTAATCAAAGCACTGAATCATCAAAATGGTGGTCCTTCTATGTCTTTCCATGAATACTACAGGAATGGCTTTCATACTGCAGAAGTAGTTTGCAGATCGATGGAAAATTAATCAATGCAAAAATATTAAAACAGTGAAAATAGTTCCACTCAAAAGCAGACTATATCAGCAGGGTGATGATAAAATAATGATACAACCATTTCCCAGTCTCATCCAGATAGGCAATAGTATTCCAGTGAAATGACAGCTATTTTAATGTGAATAGCATCCTATAAACATGACAATATAAACCAGTTTTCCTTATCTTAAGATATACTTAACAGGAACCCTTAAATGGAACTAAAACCTAGATTTAAAATAAATGTATATATGTGGTTTTAATCAGAAATTCTTTAAGCATCAGAGGAGCAATTTAACCTCAAGACATGAATTAGTCACATGTACTTAATCATTTGAAGAGACCAATTTCATCTAACATTCTTGTATTTAATTATGGGAAATATTATATAGTACATTTTGCACTATGAATGTTCAGTATACATTAATCCATGCATTTTGTAAATAACTGTTGTTAGGACATAAATGTAGGAACCATTATGTAATAAATCTACTATTAAAAGCTATATTTCAGCTCTGACCCATTTAATGATTCAACACAGAAAACGAACAACAGGCTGCCGTTCATGGTACCTGTGTGTGGTGGGAGAAGAAAGCTCAGAGAACTTGCTTCCACTGGATTGACGGAGGCCCTGAAGCTTGGAGCTGGGCTCCTGGGGAGTCTGAGGGGCAGGGGGGCCCGATTTCATGGGTCCACATTCTGAGTCTGAAGCCACTGCCTTAGCCTTCGCCTTCTCCTTCTCTTTCTCCCTGTCTGTTTGGTTGACGGGCCCCATGCTGGCACGTCCACTTGATTTGGTGATGCCTGGCTCCTTCAGCCTAGAGGAGCCCCCACTTGGCTTTAAGCTCAACAAACTGGCGTCAATGCTGCTACTGACAGGGCGTGAGCTAGCTCTGCCAGTAAGGCTCATGGCACTGGACTTGGCAGGCCGAGGCAAGCTGCGATACTGGATGTTAGTGCGGGCATTAGGAGAAAGAAATCCTTCAGTGCAGTTTGACACATCGAGGCTAGTCTTGCGTCCCCCACTCCCTCCTCCTCCACTACCACTCATTGGCTTCACTGGGATACCAGAGGTCTTGGGCGTCTTCCCAACAGTAGCTGAGCCACTGGAGATGGCAGTTCCTCCAGCCGTCATCACAGTAGCTGTTCCTGTGGCCAGAGGAGGTTTTTTGTAGCCAAATGAGGTCCCTGCAGAGGGACGGGCAAGTCCTGAAGGTGGTTTTCGGGATTCACCACGATCTTTCCCTGCATCTGAGCAAGATCTTTGCAAGCCAGAAGCTTTCACCGCCATCTTGGCCTTGTCCACTGCCTTGTGGTCACTCTTAGGTGCTACAAAAATGAAACACAAAACAAAACATAGTTAAGTCATAACCTAAAGCAAATGCAGGCTATATCCATAAAGCATTTTCTGCAACACCAATGTATATTTGTTTCTTAAAATAAATGGAAAAAAAAATCAGAATGTAACAAACCTAAAAAAAAGTATCCTTAAAAATACTACTCTTCAAATTTAAAAATGATGGAAGGTTATTATAGTGAGAGCTTTTTCTATCATAAACCCCTATATTAATTACCTGACTGGTATGTCTTTATGTTTACAGATTCATAGGCCTGATATTTGTTTGGTCAGAAAGTTGAAAAAATAGTGACGACTGTAAGCAGAACCCCTGATCATTTTTCATAATCGATTTGCTTCCTGAGAATGGCAAAACAAATCTTACCTACTGTATACAGATAAAAAAGAAAGGACATGATCAGAAGAGACTGAACCTGAGATGTCAAACATCTATGATAACTAACATTTAACTAAATGAGACAGACTTTTAGGATAAGCAAGCACATGGTAGACCTTTGCTAAAGATATTAGCAATTAACCATTGCTAAATAGCTTGGGGTGTTTGACCAGACAGGGCAGTATTATAAGAATTACTTGCTTACTGTAAACTCACTATAGAATTATGTTATAATAAATGTTACTTTATGTGACACTAAATCAAAGTAGACAAACTGTAGCCAAGAAGTCATCTGCATTGATTTATAAATATTTCTAAAAGCCAAGACAGTACACTTACAGTATGTGGGAAAAAGTCTTATTTCAGTTAATCCCAAAGAAAACTGTCAGTGTCCAAACTTCTTGCCTTTCGTTATTGGGCTTCATTAGAACATTGCAGTGTTTAGTTAAGATTTATAATAAAAACTCCTGTTAAACACTAATTTTTAAACTCTTAATGTTTGAGCCCATCTTGCTTCATCCAGCTAACATAATTTCCTTTCACTGGTACACAGCATGAAGCATTTGATAAACTGTCAGAATATTTAAATGATTACACTACTGCTGGCACCTGTTACTATTAATGTCAACCTCGCCTATAAAAATCACATTAAAAAAATCCATTCTACATATGAGAAGGAAACAAAAAGAAACAGTGCCACATTTCACTACAGACATTGTCATGTCTATCACTGTGCCAAGGATTATACCAGGCTGCATGCCAGAAAAAACAGCTTGCTGCCGTTTTCAAGGACCTTGTAACAAAGACCACTGTAGCAGAGATTCGGCTGGTGAACAGGTCCGGTGCTAAGGACAGGGTGAAAATAAACAAAAAGCTAAAGCCCAGACCATTATAATGAGTATCCTTTACAGAGGTTATACCAGTGTGACACAACAACAAGCACAAAATGGAAGCTGAGGAGCACAGCAGTCTAATATCTTGGAATGTCAGGGCCTTTTTACAAAATAAAAAATGAATTCCTGCCCTTCAGCCAAGGACTTGAGCAAAAATGGTCAGAAATGGCATTCAATGATTCTCTTTTGCTGTCAAAACTCATTTTAACTTCAGTGAATGACTCAATAAAACAATGGCGTCATTTAAAACAGGTAATGACATGAAGAAGCTGTTACAGTAGGTTTGAGCAGATTAGTGTGATCCTCTCACATCCTCGGTGTCTTTTCAGTTGCTTTACCCTGTCCTGTAAAGACTTCCTTGAAAATTTTTATTAAAAAAAATGGATAAAGAAAAACAAAAAGCAATATAAAGAGTAGAAAATCCATAACAAGTGTCAGACAAATAATAATGAGCAAAAATGCTTTAAACAGTGTGAAGATAGAAGGAAAAAAAGGATGCAGTACAGAGTAATCCTTGAGGAAAACCTGCTGCAGTCTGCAAGAGACATGGAACTTGGGAGAAGATTCATCTTCCAGCAGGACCCAAAACAGCCAAAGCCATGCTGGAGTTCTTTAAAAAAAAAAAGAAGCCAATGTCCTGTAGTGGCCCAGTCAAAGCCGACCTCAACCCAATCCTGTGGCTGGAGTTGAAAATTACTGTTCACCAACTTTTCCCATCCAACCTGAGGCAGTTTGAGCAATTTTGTAAACAAGGGGAAATATGCAGTGTCCAAATGTGCAAATCTGGTACAAACATATTCAAGAAGACATACTATATGGCTGTAATTTCTAAGAGTGTTTTCTGTCAATCAATTGCGAAAACATTATGATACCATATAGTAACAATAAAATTTAAGAAATTCCAACAGGGCAACTACTTTTGACTGTCATTGTAAATTTCACAGTTTCATTCCCAATCCAATATTCAGCTAATATGCTTTGTCCATCAGTAATTCATGTAGAATATTAATAGATTATATTGATTCAATAAAACATTTTCTTATTCATAAGCACATATTACACAATTGTTAGTGAATGCATGGTAATGATTTTAAACATGATTTTAAACATAATGATGATTTTATTTGATTAGTTTTAGTAGTTTTCTTTTAATTGAATTTAAATAATACTCAAAGATAATGGGAACACTTATTTTCTGTGTGCATAATTCTGTTTCTTTGGGAACTTATTAGTACATCTGTATTTCTTGTGGATGTATGATGTTCCTGGTTTGGAGCACTATATGAAAAATGCACAAAAACAGAATTGGCATCTTAATGTAAAGTTGCACACTGTAGTAGTACTGTAATGACGAAAAATCATATTGCTTTACTGATGAACACAGACGTTTTACAGTATTTGACTCTGCTGGACAGCACCTTAAATTATTGAAAATCCAGTGCTGAGTATAAAATCTAGACAAGGACATGACAGAGCCAAGATATCCAATATGTGGAAAATTAAAGGAATAGTGTTTCAGTATTGTATGGGAATACATACAATATTGTGCTCTGTTCAAGTGCCTTTACTTTTCAGGAGCCCCAGATGTGTTTTCTTAAAGGGTGACTCAATATCCACATGGCAAATTTGACAGGGATTCCCTTCTATGCATAAGACCATGATCACATTTCCAGTAAAACTGCTGACAAAGTTTCCAAATATATTTTCTAATATATAAGCACTATTTAATAATACTGGATATCACTTAATAAATGACAACTGCATTATTAATATTTATAAATATTACAAATGCATTATAGAATACAGACACTTCAAATGAAAACTGGATAATCTTTTTCAAGGCTTTTTCAATATTACAATATGTTAGCATAAGTACTGTACCATAGATCATGTGAGGTTAATTGCTAAAGTAAGAATTTTTTCCTTCCCTGTTCTATGTTCAAAGACTTAATGAGCTCATCTTCTACTCTAATCTATGTAAAATATTATTGAACAGAAAAGGAATTTCTTATCTGTAAAGCCTTGGGATTTTCTGTGCTGTAAATAACCTTGCAGATCCACAGGATTGTACAAATAAAGGTGATACCTACCAGTCTATCTCAGGACAGACAAACACATACACACACACTCACAACAGGGTCAGTTTTTAAAGAAGCCAATTAACCTACTACTATGTCTTTGGACTGTAGGAAACCAGAGCACCCACAGGTAACCCATGTGAAGAGATGAAGAAGATACAGATTCCACACAGATATCAGGCCAGGTCTGGAATTGAACCCAGGGCTCCAGCACTACAAGGCAGCAATGATAACCACTGTGCCAAGTGCCACACCTGATCAATTTTGACCATGTGCTGCACAAGAATCTATCTATTGTAATACTGAATTATTAATATAACTATTTAATAAAATATATATTTAAAAAGAGGCTATCTTAGGGAGCTTTGGTTTTGCAACATTTCTGCCCTGGTTTTACTGACTGAGTTGAAAGCTGATGTGTTTCATATTCTAGTTGTCTCCCTTTCCACATGGCATCTGCAGTTTCCAGCCTTCTGGTTTCTTCATCAGAATCAAAGCTTTAGCAGCAAGTATCTGGAAAATGGGACACAGCATCCGTCCCTATTGGAACCGGGCCTGCCACTTAGACTAGATGTACCACTCCTGTTGCCACTGCTGTTTCCAGGGTAGAATTAAGTTATTTGTTCCTATTTAAGCACAGTTGAGGTTTTTGCACAGACTTTGCCAAAGGCACAATTGCAGTGTCTTTTAAATTTTGGTTTCCTGTTGTTTTCCAGCATATTAAAAATCTAACTGTGCCATTTTTGGTTCTAGAAATGTGCTTTTGAAGACTTGTTTCCAAGGATACCGAACTCTATAGTTGAATAATCCAGAAGGTTCCACCTAAATTTTACCTTAATTTCAGACATTACTGAACTAAAAGCAAACGTTACTAAATTATCATGTTTTTGATAATTTTATGTTTCAAACATTCATGGGAGTTCTCAGTATCGGCTAGGAATCTTACATTTATATTATACCCTTCTAACTCAATATTAAGCATTTTATGCAATAACAATGTTTGTTTCAGAGACAAGGTTATCTAAAGCAGCCCTCTACTACTTCACTATTTGTGCAATTATCCTTAAAAGAAAAAGATAAAAAATTGCTCCCCAGAAATCTGATGCTGGTTTAATTTTTATATATTGCATAATTGATTGAAACTGCAATCAAACCTGAAACCATGAAACAATTGCTATTTGCATTCATGGGATTCTTCGCCATAAGGTAAAACCCCATTAAACACCACTTTCTATCACTCACTGCTCTTGAAGAGTATTTGAATGCATATGACATTTAAATGGCATTTTAAAGTCAGTGTTTGAAAAGGCTGACAAAATACTCAGAATATTCTATGACCTCAGAGACACAAGGCGAGGCAACTATAAATAAAGATTTGAAGGAAACATTGGTAACGTTGGAAATGTTTGAAGGAATGATGGTAAAAGCACTTCAATTTTGTTTTTTGTTTTTCAAGGAGCTTATGAGTGCTACTACAAGCTTCCAATCTGAGTGCAACATGGGTCCTAAAGTTTAGAGTTTGTAGGTTCCAATCCAACCTATATCATTTACCAACTGCGACAGGATCAAAAGCTCACCTTTAAGTTCACTCACACATTGCTTATCAAAAACTAAAGAAATGGGAAAGCTGCTTCACCGCAATTCAAAAACTGAACGCAATTATTCTGCCCAGCAAGGCACCTTCCAATTTAATAAGAATATAATTTCTGCTTAAAGCAAAATACTTAGTGTGAATTTTTACATAGTTATATCTCCTTTAAGAAGAATAAGGTAATGCTCTCCAAAGCCCGCAGAG